>NC_030421.2:33251386-33293886 GCF_001660625.3 Ictalurus punctatus
AGAGAGATTCTGCGGTCCGGATTGATATTGGAAGTTCATTCCAGCACTGAGGAACAGTTAGTGTGAAGGTTCTGGAAAGGGATCTTGCGCCACGCTGAGTTGGAACTGATAAACATCGGTCGCTAATCGATCGCAGATTGCGAGAGGGAACGTAGGCCTTCAGCGCCCCCTGGAGCAGGGAGGGTTAAGGGCCTTGCTCAAGGGCCCAGCAGTGGCAGATTGGCAGTGCTGGGGCTTGAACCCCCGACCTTCCGATCAGTAACCCCGAGCCTTAACCACCAAGCCACCACCACTGTTTACACGCAACAACGTTCCGATTAAAACAGGCATATTCAATCAGAATGTGGCGAACCGGAATGTCGTCTTAATCTGAATCGGCCAATCGGATTGCGGCGTTTACGGCATGACTCGATACTAATTAGAATACTGCCAAATTCCGTTTTATGTAGGAATATCGACCTGCATATTGGCGTAGATTCGAATAGATTTGCTCTGTAAGCATCTTGACCGTGTCGAAGGAGCGAGTGCACCTCCATCCTCACCTCCCCCGTCTCATGATGCCCATATACTCTCGCCTTGCCGGAATCTTTCCCTTGCTTCGCTAGTGGGCGTCGATTTGTTTCAAGGTCATTAACATTCATTAGTTCCAGACATGAAGGACCTGGTTGTGTCACAGTTTGGTGATGTGGAATTCGTCTAGGAGATGTGCTCTGACCCTGAGGCATGGAAGACAGTAACAGAGTGTGCTTTCAGACCAACTGGCATGAAGGACTGTTCAGGGTTCAGTTCTCGGGCTACAAAATGTTTTCTCTGTACAACTAGATATGATCTTCTGCCTCTATGACAATCTTCCACATTCTGCAATTGCCAATTGCTCTGTGACCCCAATCTACGTACTGGCACTGGGCTGTCTATGCTGTCTGGCCGAGGCTAAATCTCAGAGATAAGGGGTACATATCAGGATGTTGTTTCGGGTCGTGTGTGTGTGGGTCTTCACACAGCATTTCTATATCTTGATGCACTATATAGCAGCAGGGGGATTCAACTAAGATTCGTCACGGTCAAGTTTACAAATGCCTACATAGTCAACTAACATGACTGAATAGAGACATCACAGTTACAGTATAACGCAGCGGTCACCAACCCTGTTTCATGGAGATCTAACTTCCTCAAGACGTTAGCTCCAACCATAATTGTGCCCACCTGACCGAATAGGCGTATATGAGCCTGCGAATACGGGCTTTATGACATCACACGCCAACATGAAAACATACCACCTGTTCCTGTATGCAGCGACACAGCAATCCAGGCAACTTGTCTTTTATTTATTTTTTTATGTTGATTTGATATTCTTTTAAAGCTGTGCCGTATATATAAAACGGTATGGTGCGACACCGCTGTAAAAATCGAACACTGGAACGCAGTGACTTGCGAAACATCTTCGCATGAAGCTTGCATTTCCAGTCTCTTGCATTCGCATGTGTATGAATGGAAGTCAGTGGAAACGTGCAGTGTAGTGGGACCGCCCCTTTAAGAAGCTCTTAATGGACTAAAACAGGAGTGTTTGATTATGGTTGGAGATGAAACCTGCAGGAAGTGGATTGGTGACCACGGCTTTAATGTGTAACCCATGAACGATTAGTTCTCGGGGATAAATAAGGTACTCTATGAAGTGGTTTTGTTGTATTTTGCACAGCACGTCACTTTACAACTTGTAAACATGACCCCACTCAAGCTCCTGCTCCCACGGAAACACTGACCAACCCCGCCTGCTTTCACCGTTATCATGTAGCTTCCTGTAAACGTTTCCGAACTATAAACAAGTGACCCGTTTAAACCAGTCTGACCCTGACCAGGATAAAACCGGTAGAGAAGATGAACGATTATATGCCGTATATACGCCGTGTACGTAAACGTCGTGCGAGGAACGTTCTCACGGCTGTGCGTTAACACGCGTGGCTGCCAGGATTAAAGCAAAATTCGCCCTCTCCCGCCACTTTTTGTTCCAAAGCACTCTAGACTTCGGTTCGGAGACGGTTTTGAACTTGAAGCGGAGCGAATAAACGTGCATGTCCCTTTCCATTCGTCTTCAAACATCCTGTTTCCCTTTCTGACCTCTCGAGCTCGCTCTCTCTGTAACTAGTCTCTGGTTCCGACGAGCTTCCTTCAGCTGAAGGATTTACATAAAAGCATGTGATTGGATACACGGCCACAGAGGATTTGCTACAGGAGCCATGACGGCTCATGTTTAAAAATAAATAAATAAATGGGGGAAAAAAAATCATAGCCCCCATATATTGGCTCTTGTATTTATTTTCGCTTTTCGGAAATACACTGCTGGGTCTGCATCTGGAACGTGATCCGCCGTGACGACCCCTGCCATAGAGTTTCTCTAATTAGCAATTAGGTAAAAAAAAATATGTTATTTGCTCTTGGAATGTCATTAACGGATAATTATTTTAAATCTGTGGTGCTGAAAATCTGATTTTTTTCTTTTTTCTTTTCTTACTTTTCCTTGAGTCCTTGTGCGCCATTGTCAAACCCAGAGCTGCAAATAAGGAGCTACTCCTGGGAGATTAAAACGAGAGAATTAGTGAAGGTTAACTGTTTATACCTTCTTATCTGGCTTTAGAAATCATTTCGCCATGGAGCTAATTTAAGACGAGGGCTAAAAAAATTTTTTTTAAATACCCCATCCTCCCTCCTGAAGCTCAAGCAATTGAGGCTTCCCACTCCGGTGCACTCCATCTTAACCCTGCTCATCTCCATTACAATATCAAACGCATTCACGAGCAAAAGTGGCCTGTCGATTAACATAATCCGAGAGTTAATGCAGATGCAAATGCGTTAAGGATTAATTAAACAATTAGAGGAGTGTGGAAGGAGGCTCCCCCGTCCCCCACCAACACCCCTTCGGCATCATTTCCTCTACTCGGTAGTGCGGTGGCTATGTTAAAGAAGAATTAAGGAGCCTAAGAGTGAGAGTGCTACTTCAGAGATAGAACGCTTCGAAACAACTCGGCGTACGGCTGTTCACTTCGGCGCGCGGCTCATTCGGGGCATTAGCGGACCATGCTAATGCAGCATCAGTTAACACCACGGTCCTTTCTTCAAGCCCTCTTACAGTAGCTCTCTCCACCCATTCATTTCAGTCCTTCCGTTTCGCTCCCTTTCATACACACACCCGCCTGAACATCGCACGCGGTGTGGCATCATGAACTGGATCGTTTGTATTCTCTCCTGTTCATTCATTCACTTCATTCTCAGACCCAAAACGCTATCCGCTTCCAGTGACGCGTACTCCACAAACATCATGCGTTGATTTCTCCCATAAACGCATTCCAAAAGAAGAGTGCAGAAATGAAATGCATCCCAGACATGTTGAACCTTGAGGTTCAACAACAACAGAAGACCACATCAGGTTCCTCTGCTATCAGCCAAGAACAGGAATCTGAGGCTACAGTGGGCACAGGCTCACACAAACTGGAGATATGATGCGATAGTGGACGAGTACATCTGCACCATATCGTCGAGACTGTTCTTCCACACCATCGTTAGACACACACTTCCCAGGAGATGTTATCAGTGCGGCGCAGAAAGATGAGACCTGCTTTGGGAAAATTTCCCCTCATTTTGTAATAGATGCAAAAGCGGTCCTAAGGAGTTAACCTCCTCTGCACCCACAGAGGAGATGAGAGGAGAGAAGAAAGAGCAAGAAGAAAGACAGAGAGACTCTTTAATCATTACATTAAGAGAGCCAAGCACTTGGCCTCCTCGTCGAGACGCAGAGCAGAGCCCTCCCTCTGTGCGAGTGCAGCCAAAACTCGCCTCTGGCACTGGCACTCTCTTACTGACTGACAGGCAGACACACACACGCAGACATGCAGAATTACAAATTCATCCAGGTCCATTTCAGTGGCTATAGTATACGAATATGAATATGCTATATCATATTTTATATATATCCATCCATCTTCTATACCGCTGATCCTTTCAGAGTCACGGGGAACCTGGAGTCTAACCCAGGGAGCATTGGGCACAAGGCAGGGTACACCCCGGACAGGGTGCCAATCCATCACAGGGTACAATCACATACACACTCACACACCCGTTCATACACTACGGACACTTTAGACACGCCAATCAGCCTACCATGCATGTCTTTGGACTGGGGGAGGAAACCGGAGTACCCGGAGGAAACCCCATGCACACTCTGCACACGGTGGGAATCGAACCCCCGACCGTGGAGGCGAGCGTGCTAACCACTAAGCCACCGTATATAAACAAATAAACACAATGTAAAGCAGGCAATGAAGCTATAACGCAAATATACAGACACAGAGGCCACCCAAAATCACCATCTCTCTATGAAAGAAAGAGAGAGAGAGAGGGAGGGAGTGTGTGAGACAGTGAGTGAGTGAGAGAGAGAGAGAGAGAGAGAGAGAGAGAGAGAGAGAGAGAGAGAGAGAGCGCACACAGGGGGGGGGGTTTGCGAGAGAGAGCAAGAGAACGAGTCTCACTGTATTTTATTTAATTGCATTAATTTGAACACTTATTGTAAACTTTATACTTTTGTCCGATACTGGCACCTCGTCACTTTATTTATCAGTTTTATTTATATTTTTTATTTACTTATTTTTGTAATTAATTATTCTTTTTTTTTTATTCTATTTTTATTATTATTCCTATTATAATTTTTTAAATTATTATTAATTTTTTTTTTTCTATGTAGATGCTTTGGCAATATTGTATGTAAACAAACATGCCTATAAAGGACTTTGAATTGAAAATGTAAAAATTGACACACACACACACACACACACACACACACACACACAGAGAGAGAGAGAGAGAGAGAGAGAGAGAGAGAGAGAGAGAGAGAGAGAGAGAGAGAGAGAGAGAGAGAGAGAGAGAGAGCATGACATGTTGTCATGTTGTCATGTTGTAATCATGACAGCCACTGACCCCTTTGTAATTACATGAAAGATTATTAAGCACATTACCATCATATTTATCTACACACAGCTATTAACTTTTTCCATCTGAACCTTCCACCCACAGAACCCAATCTATCTCCATATGAAGAGCAAATTTCCGAGTTCTATTAAAATTAGAGCTAAATTCAAATTGGCATCATGAATAGATTTGAACAGTTTTTTCGCCCCCTTTAGATCAGGAAATGAACGACCTCCTCTAAGAAACAGACACGTCTAGCTGGCATAATTGCAAACCCTTTCAATCAAGTGATCAGTCATTTAGACGAACTATAACTGTAAAATAATTACCAGATCAAGTGCTGTATCAGGGGACGATGGCAGTCGCTACTGATCTCCACCGTTAGCACATTGTTAAAGAAAGCTATAATAAAATCTCAGAAACCCCGGGGGGGGGGGGGGGGGGGGGGGGTTACACAATGAGAATCGGCGGTGTAGAATGACTGATCATTTTGATATTTCCTTTCAGCATGGTGCTCTGACCTGACCCTGCTGCCCTCCTGCTGTTCTCATTCCAACCCCAGACAGAGCAGAAAGCCCAGGGCGGTTAGGGGATGAAGCGAAAAGTCATTCTGGATTCCACCGGAATGAATAAAATCCCCTGCTGCCCACTGAGGTCACGTTTGGTGCACAGGAACTCGTACTGGAGCTGGACTGACCCTGCAGATAGTGCAGTCCGGCGTGGGTGAATGGATGATTTGGTGAAGGTGGAGAGAGCAGACTGAGGGGCTAGAGGAGGCTCTGCTGCTGAACTCTGCCTCTGCTCGGGTTCAGTCGCTGTGCACCGCTCGGGGTCCAAGATCCTTTCAACAGGACTAACACTCAAGCAGGAGCCGTCACCTCGGCACGCTTGCTCTTAGCAGTACTGCTAAACTGAAACAGACAGGAGGGTTGAGCTTGTGCTCACACACACACACACACACACACACACACACACACCTATAGCATTCGTATTTATACGGTCCGTACAGGATTTCGCAGAGTTTTTTTTGTGATCGTTGCGGATAAAAATGCTCGATTTTGCTGGAGCTTTTCAAACATTTCGCGATGCAAATTTTGCACGTTTTCTTATTTTTTTTGCGGAAAACTACCCGTATTGGCAAAACCGCAATTGCACGAAATTGTTTTGCATGGTCTTCGCAGTGATGTTTGTTGGTGAAGACCTTTTATCTGTACTCATATACGAAGCACGTGAATCGAAGAGGGCTTTGTCTGAGTGATGAGGTCACTTGACGCGTGTTGGCCCAAATCTGTGGTCGTTTAGAAAGATGACAGGCTCCTCTGAATGTTGCCGAATATGTGCGTAAATTTCTACCACCGCAAAATCGTGACCGATTTATAGGACAAAAGTATGGAATGAAGGAGCGTGAAAGTAGAAACTGAAGACGTGATCGAGGACAAAGTAAGGGAAGAAGTGTTCAGATAGCACACGGGGGGAAAGAGGAGGTTATGCTTGGACACAAAACACTAACACAGTGACACTGTATCTCAGTGCTGTCCGCTTAGAGCTGGCAACACGAGCTGTCAGGTTTAGCTAATGGCATTTTTATGGCTTCATTAAAATAAAAAAAATATAATAAATAAAAGCTTCTCAGAGAGCAAAATGAACTTCTGAAAACCTGGAATGCTCCAGAATAGGAGAAAGTCTATCCATTACCAATCAGCGGGGTAACAAACAGGAAGTAGTGATGTGAAGTTGTTTACGTTCTTGCCATAGCTATATCTCCCTGCAGTTCTCACCTGGTCTCTCACTGAGGCTAAGCAGCGTTGAGTCTGGCCAGGATGGGAGACCTCCTGGGGAAAACTAAGGTTGCTGCTAGAAGTGGTATTAGTGAGGCCAGCAGGGGGCGCTCACCCTGTGGTCTGTGTGGGGCCTAAATCCCTGTTATAGTGACAGGGACACTATACTGTAGAAACAGCACGGTCTTTCGGATGAGACATTAAACCCAGGTCCTGACTCTCTGTGGTCATTAGAAATCCCAGGACACTTATGGTAAAAGAGTAGGGGTATAAATTCCATCACAGCCCCCTGATAATCCCCAACTCTGAATTGGTTACATCACTCTCCTCTCCTCTCCTCTCCAGGGTGCAGAATAAATCGAGTTCATGGTCTGGTCTTCCCGACCGGACTCTGTGTATTTGTGGGTGGAATTCAGCACAAGATTTCTCTTCACTCCCAATCTAATTAAAGATAATCGCACACCGCTGCCATTGTTATGGATGGATAGATAAATCAGTTCTGCTAATTACTTTCTGAAATACCGAATACAGTGAAATGAGAAAGAAAGGAGTCTCCTCTCCGGTATCGGATCGCGTCGCTCCCTCTCCCACACTACCGTTCCATTTTCTCTCGGCGATTAAGGTCAGAGAATATGAACCCAATGAAGGAGCGGTAATTGGGTTTTTGCTCTGTGAGGAAATGGTGTAAATTGTGTCATTCCACTTTAGTGAAGTAGCTCTCACGCGTTCAGTCACTGAAGTGGGGGCGATATCAAATACACTTCAAATCAGACCGGCTGTTTGGATGCGTTCAAAACTGGATTCGTATACGGACACACTGTGGAGAAATCAAAACACTCACCTGCTGGAGGAGTTAAACAGGCCCGCGCACACATTATACATTCACACCATGGTCTGTCTGAATACTCGATTCTGATTGGCTGGAACGTGTGCGTTCAATACTTTCCTGCCGTAATTAATTATTTTGTTTGAAGATCTTAATTTTTCATTCAGTACCGCCCTTCGGAAGCTACATAAGATATTTAAATGTTTCCCAGAATAAGAAATGATAATTTACAACAATCATCCTGTTAAAAAATTTACACCCCCCCCCCCCCCCGTTATGTAATAGTCGTTTACGAGTCCCTCAATAGTCCTCAGTGGGAAGAGACGGATCTCGACATCATATAGTCGCTGTTGGAAAGGAGCCAAATACGCAGAAGATGCTGGAAAAGCAAAGAATGTGCGGGACCTGGAGGATGTTTCTGAAGAACAGTGGGCAGATTAACTGCTCAGGACAATCGAGGGACTCGTGAACACCTATCGCAAGACGTCGGTCGTCCAGGTAACGACACACAGGGTTACGAATCAAGCGCGTGTAAACTTTTGAACCGGTTCGTTTGTGTAAATTCAGTTATTATTGTGTCTTGTGCACTACATGTAAGCATCAGTTATATGAAATAGCTTCTTCAGGGCAGAAAAAACAAACGCATCACTTTTATTATTAAAAAAATAAAATATATGAACATTTTGCAGATTCTGCAAGGGGTATGTAAATTTATGGGCACAAGTCTATATACGAATCTGCTCAACTCAGTAGGAGAGGTGGCGGTTTCACACTGGAGCAGATTCAAAAGAAAGATGTGCGTGTATTAGTGTAATATTATTACTTTCCATGTACTGTAAGAGAGCCGGAATGAAAATAACGGTCTAAGACGTTCACTCCGCTCTCTCCGTAACGACCGTATTCAGAAGTTACTGAAGTATCGGTCTACTGGACGAAAGGGACAGGGTCAGGCAAAGACGACCCGAGCAGAAAGTAGGAAGAGCATAGTCGGCGAGGAGAAAGAGAAAGGAGAAATGAGAAAGATGATGAGAAATAAGCGAGTGCGTACGCGAGTGGACTGTAATCGACTGATGCTCAGCTGTGCGGCCGGATGCTCCAGTTTGAGCTCGTGAACAGCTTTCCCACCCACACCGAACTCACATTTCACTTCTTGGTTCGAAACAGACAAACGAGAGCCTGCGTGAACTCCTGACGTTGATACAGCTGTCACTTGGAGAAGGTTTGATGAGAAACGCCTGTGGCATGTAAAAGTTGGACGGTGCTGAATAAAACTTTGCCACTAATTTGCAGGTAGCTTGTGCCTTTGTTCTCACTGGTTTCTCTCTCTCTTTTACGTGCAGATTTTGTTTTGGGGTGATACAGCTGGTAGCGTTGCCACCTCACAGCTCCAGGGTTCCTCATTTGATCCTGAGGTACTGTCGGGTTTACGGTCTGTGTGGAGTTCTGCATGTTCTCCTCGTCTGTGTGGGATTCCTCTGGGTTTCTCCCGTTTCCTCCCACCTCCCAAGAACATGCTGGTATCTAGACTGGCTATGCTAAAAATTACCCCTAGGTGTGAATGAGTGTGTGAATGTGTGTGAATGTGTGTGAATGTGTGTGCATGGTGCCATGTGATGTACTGGCATCCCATCTGGAGTGCATGCCCGGATCCACCACACACTCACCAAGATGAAGCGGTTACTGAAGATTTGTTCTGTTTTGTTCATGTGATGCATCTCTAACCAGTCCTCATGGGACCCAAGAAGTTGAGCGGGGCGTCAGTGGAATGTCCAACATGGCTGACTTTGTAAGCTTCCTGGGTCAATAAGTCCGATATTGCACGCGTCGAAGGAACGCTTTACGTGCTCGTTTTTACCTCTCGGCTCGACTTAAAGCGCCCCTTTCGTATACTCCGTTTCGTGTAGTGTGTTATAGAGCCGTTTGTGAACGTAAAAAGTCTGCAAATTTTCTCCCAAAAGAAAGTCCGTGACTCCAGACTTACTTCCTGTACAAACCTACATAGGGGTTTAAAAAAAAATTTTTTTTAAACCCACCTCTGGTGTTCATTTCTGCTCGTGAACAACGTGTACTTCTGACCCACCTATGTCGTTGCCGTAGTATCTGAAGCACGAGCTGTAAGAGCGCAGCCCTGTTCTGGAAAGGGGGCGGGTCGCAGCAGCTCATTTGCATTTAAAGAGACGCACACGAAAACAGCGTGTTTTTGTTTCCACCCAAAAAGGGGCATTTACAGCACGGTATAATAAACGATTAGTGGGGTATTTTGAGCTGAAACTTCACAGACACGTTCTGGGGACACCCGAGACTTCTATTACATCTTGTACAAAGGGGCATGGTACGCCCTGTCTTTAATCTAAAAGTGGAGTGGAACGGATACACGCGCTGTGAGGGACAGGGAAGAACAGGAGCCATGGACTACAGAGGGAAAGAGGAAAGAGAACGGAGGGGCTCAGAGCGCTTGTGCTCCCTGAGGTTTTAAGTGGTGAGCTTGTTACAGAGGGCACAGACCTCAGAGGACAGATGAGAGGCGTGTGCTCAGCAGGGTCCCATGCATAATAAAACACACCACCTGGCCTCCCAGGCCACACTCATCGCCTGCCTCAGAGAGAATCACACTGTCTGTGTGCGCCTTCTGACATGCGCATGCACGACAGAGAGAGAGAGAGAGAACAAAAGGGAGAGTGAGACAGAGAGGATGAGTGTGTGTGTGTGTGTGTGTGTGTGTGTGTGTGTGTGTGTGTGTGTGTGTGTGTGTGTGTGTGAGAGAGAGAGAGAGAGAGAGAGAGAGAGAGAGAGAGAGAGAGAGAGTGAGAGAGTGAGGGTGGGGGGAGAGAACACCCTTCATCATAAAGCACTGAGATACCAAGAGCTAACCCCACAGTGATGCCTCCTCAGCAAGCTGGTCTTAGAGCTGACTTTACAATCCAAAACATGTCCAGCCAAAACCCCAGAATAAAACCCCAGACAGACCAAATCACATGATTAAAACACAAAAAGAAAAATATCTAAAACCCTGACCGAAGCAACAGCCGAACAAAGTCAAATAGAATGTCCTCTTTCCCTAAACGGAGAATATAAATGAGATATATAAGAATATAATATAAAAGAGCAATAATCGATGATGGAAATGGTCGTCAGTGAATCTCATTACGGATTAGTCGGTCTGCGTGCAGTACGGGGGAGATTCACTCACTACGTTACTTCTGTTCAGAAAACACGCTTCGGAGAGTAAATGTTGTGAAACGTTGTGTCCCAAACGACGTACTGTACACTTACACTGTGCACGGACTACTCTACCGTCTAGTGCAGGGGTTCCCAAACTTTTCCAGGGCAAGGCCCCCCAAATGGCTTTAACATTTAACCGAGACCCCCCTTTCGCTTCCTGGCAGGCAAACAATGTTACCATTGATGTTGATGTTTTGTCTGTTTAGCGTGTGTGACTTTAATATGTATTGTAACAAATAACATGTTACAGTAAAAATCATGTATTTATTTATTTTTCACACCAAATCGTTGAGGCCCCATGGGCGCCCCCTGGTGGCCCCCAAGGGGGCCACAGCCCCCGCTTTAAAAACCACTGGCCTAGTGTGTGTACTTTAGAAAGGTAATATCATCTCAAATGGAACACTAGCGGGTTTTCACTAAGCAGAAGTATAAGCCACTTCCTAGTCGACGGCTCCTGACGTCACACGCATGTAATGCGACACCGCTAGCTTTATGCTCAGAGTCACCGACACAGACTTTCGCTTCAGTTTACTGTTTCTGTCAGCGGTACCGGTTATTCCCAACATGACCTCAGTCCTCATCAGACGGAGGCGAAATCGTCACGTGACCGTGGTAGAAAGTGTGCGACCTCTAAGTCCTCTAAGGCAGGGAGCATTTTATATTAACCGCCGCCGAGAATATTGATAAACTTTATAAAGCAGAGTTTCTGCAGCACGGAAGCGTGACAGTGAAGCGGGCGCGAGCTGATAAAAAGGTTTAGTTTAATGTAAGTTTATTGTTATTATATGCTGCATTTGCACGCTTTCAGTGTAAATTCTGTTGTTTATTATAACGGAAGTGACGTGTTAGTAACGAGGCCGCGTTCCTGCTCACGGGTACGATCTGTAATATCTAATTAAAACCTTATGATCAAAAGTAAACCAGTAAAATAATATGTCTAAAGGCAGCGAGTAACAGAAACCACACGGTGCAGTGAAAGGGAGATTTTATTATTCATTTAGGACTGGAGGTTAATTCTGTGTTTTTTGTGCAACCATAAAAAAAAAAAATAATAATGATCTATTTAGTCACCCCGCCTTCTTTCTTTCTTTCTCATATATATATATATATATATAAAAAAGTACTTATGCATTATTTTTTATGGATTTACAAAAAGCACCGAATTAAACTACAGTCCTAAATTAATAATATATATTCTTGTGTGTGTGTGTGTGTGTGTGTGTGTGTGTGTGTGTGTGTGTGTGTGTGTGTATTGGGTTCTTTTCTGTTTCGGACAAACAGTTGTGTAAAGTTTTAGTCGGAATTTATATTTCTAACACTCAGTTTGTGGATTTTATTTAAAATAAACAACAACAACAACAACAACAACAACAACAGGCACTGAAAGTTTGCCCCGCCCCATCCGATTAATCTGAAAAAAAAAAAAAATAATCGGCCAACTAACCGATTATGAAAATAATCGTTAGTTGCAGCCCTACTATACACACACACACACACACACACACACACACACACACACACACACACACACACACACACATGCGCGCGCGCACACACATGCCACATGCACACACACGCACACACACAACATGCCCTAACTATATACAAGTTACGGAAACAAAATTTCCCCAATTTCACAACCCATGAAAAAGACCAATCGGATGCTGAATAAGAACAAACTGCCACACCCGCCAGGAGAAACCTCAGCAAGCTCCGACCTGGCCTGCAGGTGTGTGGAGTCCTGTCACGTCAACAGAGTAACCAGCGGAACTGCACCACCGACCGCACCATAACACCAACACTATACACATGCACAAACACCGTGTACTTTCTCCTTCTACTGCTATTATCTCGCCAAACTCGTGAGTGTGTGTGTGTGTGTGTGTGTGTGTGTAAAAGTGTACGTCTGTAATTTAATGTCACCATGCTTTGGCGAGGTAAAGCCTTTTACCATGCAGATAAAGCTACTTGAAAGGTGCACTCGCACTGAAGAGAGCGAGAGCATGAGAATGAAAGACAGAGTGAGAGAGCGAAGCGGACAGAGAAAAGGAGAGAGCGAGAGAGAAAGTGAGAGTGAGCGAGAGGTGCTCTTGTCTTGAGAGTAATGTGGACAGTAGAAAAGTAAGGACAGAGAGAGTGGAAGTGAATGAGTGTTCGTTGTCACGAGTGATAAAGTGGGAGAGAAAGTGAGTGAGTGAGAGAGAGAGAGAGAGAGAGAGAGAGAGAGAGAGAGAGAGAGAAAGAAGGAGAGATGAAGAAGAGCTGAGTTTTAGCAAGAAAGTACAGTGAGTAACCCACCCAAAACACACACACACACACACACACACACACACACACACACACCCCCACCCCCACACACACACACACACACACACACACACACACACCCCTGTTTGTGTTCTGTGGGTTTTTATTTATTTTATTTTTTACTGATTTCTTTAAGATGGCCAATATTTGTACTGACACCGGGTTTCTATTTTCTCATCTCCATGTTTCCATGCGGACGTTAATATAACGTGTTTATTCAGATTCTGATAACATGTTTATACCAACATTAAACTAATGGGTTTATTAATAACAGTCCCTCGTTCCTCTAACGCTTTGGCAACACTGTACATGTATACGCTCATGCCAATAAAGCTTGGTGAGTTGGAAAGAAAAACAAAACGAGAGAGAAGGAGTACTGTAAGAGAGAGACAGACAGAACAGAGAGGGAGAGAAAGACAGAACAGAGAGAGTGAGACAGACAGAACAGAGAGGGAGGAAGGGAGGGAGAAAGAGAGAGACAGACAGACAGAACAGAGACATAACAGAGAGTGAGGGAGGGAGGGAGACAGAACAGAGAGGGAGGGAGGGAGAGAGACAGACAGACAGACAGAACAGAGACATAACAGAGAGGGAGGGAGGGAGAGAGACAGACAGACAGAACAGAGAGGGAGGGAGGGAGAGAGACAGACAGACAGACAGAACAGAGACATAACAGAGAGGGAGGGAGGGAGAGAGACAGAACAGAGAGGGAGGGAGGGAGAAAGACAGACAGACAGACAGACAGAACAGAGACAGAACAGAGAGGGAGGGAGGGAGAGAGCGAGACAGACAGAACAGAGAGGGAGGGAGGGAGAGAGACAGACAGACAGACAGAACAGAGACATAACAGAGAGGGAGGGAGGGAGGGAGACAGAACAGAGACGGAGAGAAAGGGAGGGAGAGAGCGAGACAGACAGAACAGAGAGGGAGGGAGAAAGACAGACAGACAGACAGACAGAACAGAGACAGAACAGAGAGGGAGGGAGGGAGGGAGGGAGGGAGGGAGGGAGACAGAACAGAGACGGAGAGAGAGTAAAGTGGAAAACACACAGTTCTTTTTATTAAAGAGAATCAGATGGAATCCTTAATTTCCTCCACATCTAAAATGGAAGAAAGAAACAGTAGATCCACACACACACTGAAAATGGAATATTTGATGTGGTTTTATAAGACATTCATTTGCTATAGTGCTCTGCTGTCACGATTCAGATGGAGCGCAGCACAGGGATCGATACCTGTGTGTTCGAGGCAGTCAGGCTTCGCAGACTTCTATCTATAATTCATGGAGACCTCCATAATGAGCACTATTACCCCCGGCCCTGACCACAGCAGCCCTCGTGTGAGTCACGCCGTGTGAAACTCTGCCAACGCAGCTGCAGACCGAAGCGTGGTTTCCCGTCGCTCAGACACGGGCGGCGTCCGAAAGCGCGTCCTGTGACGGTACGTACCGTACGGCCGCCCAAACGGTACGCACTAATCAGTACACGTGTGCAGTATGAATACAATCCCGTACATACTACATCCATCCATCCATCCGCCATGTTAGCGGTGTCATGTGACCTTCGACGTCATCAGAAACGCAAAAATCTTCAATTTTACATCACCGGATTAAAGCAACCGCACTAACGGCAAACTTCAGGAAAGTGACCTGAATTAGTGATGTAATGTGAGCGGGGTATTTATTTATTTATTTATTTATTTATTTATTTATTACCAGGTGCTCTTTCAGGAAATTCTGTTCGCTCACGTATGACCGCCACGTCGCGTTAGCCGAAATCCTCAAACGCTCCTCCACCAGCAACTCGTACCGCTTCATGCTATGAGAAGTACGCCTACTGTATGCTGTCGTAGCGCTAGTGAACAGATGACACGAACAGACAGCGGTCTGGACATCTTTCCTGATTAACGATGGCAATCGAAGCAAAGCAGACTACAAACTGTGCTCTGTGAAAATATCACGAGGAAGAGCTGCAGCATCTCCGTACAATACAAATCCAAAGCAACCACGATAAAAGATCGTCAACAGAAAATGCAGCGTGAGGAATTCAGTGCTAGCGGCGCACGCATAAATACCTAAAGACAAGCGAGCGAACGCTACACTAACCGCCGCGTGTAAACACTAAAACGAGCCGCGCTGGCCAGTGAGCGAGCGAACGCTACACTAACCGCCGCGTGTAAATACTAAAACGAGCCGCGCTGGCCAGTGAGAGAGCGAACGCTACACTAACCGCCGCGTGTAAACACTAAAACGAGCCGCGCTGGCCAGTGAGCGAGCGAACGCTACACTAACCGCCGCGTGTAAACACTAAAACGAGCCGCGCTGGCCAGTGAGCGAGCGAACGCTACACTAACCGCCGCGTGTAAATACTAAAACGAGCCGCGCTGGCCAGTGAGCGAGCGAACGCTACACTAACCGCCGCGTGTAAACACTAAAACGAGCCGCGCTGGCCAGTGAGCGAGCGAACGCTACACTAACCGCCGCGTGTAAACACTAAAACGAGCCGCGCTGGCTAGTGAGAGAGCGAACGCTACACTAACCGCCGCGTGTAAATACTAAAACGAGCCGCGCTGGCCAGTGAGCGAGCGAACGCTACACTAACCGCCGCGTGTAAATACTAAAACGAGCCGCGCTGGCCAGTGAGCGAGCGAACGCTACACTAACCGCCGCGTGTAAATACTAAAACGAGCCGCGCTGGCTAGCGAGCGAGCGAACGCTACACTAACCGCCACGTGTAAATACTAAAACGAGCCGCGCTGGCCAGTGAGCGAGCGAACGCTACACTAACCGCCGCATGTAAATACTAAAACGAGCCGCGCTGGCTAGCGAGCAAGCGAACGCTACACTAACCGCCGCGTGTAAATACTAAAACGAGCCGCGCTGGCCAGTGAGAGAGCGAACGCTACACTAACCGCCGCGTGTAAACACTAAAGAGAGTCTCCGAAGGACGTTTGCCTGCTGAGAATCTAGTATGACCTACTGTAAAAGCATCCCTAATGTTAAATAAAGAAATGATGACTTCCGCTACACCAATCCTGATCCCATAGGGACTTCCTTATACGTAACATGTACTTCGAGTCTCATCATACATTCGTGTGGACACGCACTGAATGGAAAGATCACAGGGTTTTTTTCTCCCCTGCACACACTACACTTAGGATGCAATCTGAGAGAAAGTGAAGAAAATCGAAGTGAATAAATGACAGAGCCAGGATTTCCAGAACCTGTCCCTGGCCTGGGGGGGGGGGGGGGGGGGGGGTTGGGGGGGGCAACCCCAAAACATTCTCATGGTAAAGGGACAGAATGCCACACTACAGGATCACGTCGTCTATTCGCAACATTTAACTCGTCGACCCGTCAAAGAACCTCTCCGAATGGAAATATCGTCTACTTTTGCCGGGGAAATCTGGCATCCTACAGACCTCAGGTGATTCGACTAGTACCAAGAATTGTTGGAGCGAGCATGTTAGACATCTGGAGTGTGAGGCTGGAGGAGAAACTCTCCATCAGGACGTTTGATTGCAGTGAAATTACTACACACTATCCAATTAATCTCACACACACACACACACACACACACACACACACACACTGAATCCACGCACTAATGGCAGCTCAGCCTCTGTTAACTGCAGTCTAGCGACAGGAACAGACCTGTGCTGGAGAACAGGGAGCTGACTCATGGGCAGAGACGCTGTTTACATGGAGGTAATGAGAGAGCGGGATCACGGCACCATTCCCATTCGATTAAAGTAGGATGGAGCTGCTGAAAAGAGCGTTGGTCACAGTGGCACAGGGGAGGTCACTGCTCTCCACCTGCTAATGCATTAGACAGATTACTACTGCTTTATAAACAAAAAAGCAGCCATCACGTCTCGGTGTGTGTACGACACATCCGGTCATGTAGGAGAGACCATAATGATCAAATCGAGTAGAATCCTTCAGCCTGTTCTTCTACCCTCAAACCAGTCCTTCCTCCACATGGCTCTGCACCTTGCATCAATCATAAGCTGACCTTCTGTCTCACACACACACACACACACACACACACACACACACACACACACACACACACACACACACACACTTTCTCTCACATTTCTCTCCAGCTAATCAACACCCTATTATCAGTCTCCGCCTCGCAGTTCTCATTTCAGACGGTGTGTCCTGAAAGCATGTTCATGCTAACTGGTTTCACGCAGCAACACTTGAGAACTGAGAGAAGCTTCACCTTTCAAACTGACTGCGAGCTCCATCCTGTCCTAAACTCAACCCCCACCCCCTCCCCCCCCTCCCCACTCCACCCCCAAACACTCTCCTGCCACACTGACCATGATAAACAGACAGGCGCACTATCCATCACTGAGCGAGAAAGCTGCAGACTTATCCATCACTCAGACTCGCACACATGAAGAGCAGAAGACTGCACCATGCACCAGTCGTGACATTCAGCACTCTGTAATTAACGGG
This sequence comes from Ictalurus punctatus, assembly GCF_001660625.3. Lineage (NCBI taxonomy): Eukaryota > Metazoa > Chordata > Actinopteri > Siluriformes > Ictaluridae > Ictalurus > Ictalurus punctatus. Next base: position 33,268,944 of record NC_030421.2, read on the forward strand.
CCAGAGACAGGAGCAGGCTTATATTATATAATACATACATACAAATAGACACGGATATACTAGTGAATGTAACGTTAACGGTCAAAAACTGGAACTGACGTTAGCCAGGCCTACTTCGTGGGTGTGCAAATATCAACAGTTAATTGATGTTCTTAAGAACAAACCAAGCCATGGTATGATGCTTCTACACTAAGCTAAGGTCAACTACTATTTAGGAATCTAGTTACTGACTGTCTGAAAAAAGCTCGTATGTTCTGCTGCACTTTTCTACGCTTGGCTGCGGTCTCCATTTCTTACAGACTGAGCCGCAAAAATATTTCAACGAACTGGCGGCGAGTATGGACGCAACCAAGTGTACAATTGGAGGGGGGGGGGGGGGGGGGATAACAAACGGAAATATATTAAAGAGGAACAGACATAAATAAATAGAATAGATGAAGAAAAGACAGATCTGTTGGCAGGGTTCGTTGGAAGGGGGGCATATAGAAAATATTTTCTACTGTATATTGGAGGAACAGATTGGTATTGCCTCAACATTGGGGGGGGGGGGGGGGGGCACGACCCCCACTAAGAATGCGTGGTTACGCCCATGCATATATATATATATATAAACAGTGTATTGCTTGTATAAACAGTGTCGCCCTGTTCTAGCACACGAACTACTGCTTTCTCTTTAGCAAGTCCTAATATAACGTTGCATAGTTTGTACTATGAATGTATAAATGTCTTCAAATGGGTGATGTGATATTTCTTTTTTCCATAATCACCCACCCCTGATATTAATAGTCTCAACGAAGGGACTACGATAATTATTAAGCGTGTTCTAATAGCGCAACTGCTAATGAGCACTGAAAACAAGGCAGAGCATCTTCATTATAAAGCAATGAGTCTGAAGGAGAAGGAGAAGAAGAAGAGGAAGAAAACCATACACACGTACACATCCGTCCACCCATCTTCCATACCTCTTATCCAACACAGGGGAGCCTGGAGCTTATCCCAGGGAGCTCGGCGAACAAGGCCAAATGCCAATCAGCCTCTTTGGACTGGTGGAGGAAACCGGAATACCCGGAGAAAACCCCAAAGAGAGACAGGGAGAACATGCAAACCCTGGTGTCCCGCTGAAATTCCCCCATTGGCCTTTCTCCATCATGGCCCCCTAAGAGTCCTCATCTCTGAATTGACTACATCACTCTCTCCTCTCCGCTATTAGCGGGTGTGTGGTGGGCGTTCGGGTGCACTACGGCTGCCGTCGCATCATCCAGGTGTATGCTACACACTAGTGGTGGTTGAGGAGATTCGCTCCCCCTCCCACCTGCCCATACTATGTAAAGCGCTTTGAGTGTCTAAAAAACCGCTATATAAATGTAACTGTACCGAACTCCACGCACACAGGGCGGAGGCGCGATCCGAACCGCTAACCCTCAACCTTAGAGGTGCGAGGCAACCGTGTGAACCACTTCGCCACCGTAAACACCGTGAACCCCCCCCCCCCCACATATAAATAAGATATTTTTTCAGTACCAGCATATCAGCAAACAAGAAGCACACTGCAATCATATGGACAAAGCCATCACTCCAAAACAACACAATGCCCAAAGCAACCCTGATAGCAATACACTCTCATTAAATCAGGTGTGACAAAGTGTGCCTCCCCTCCAGCTGTGTGTGTCTCACACACACTAACACACTACTGTTTTATTACACTAGCGTGCTCTCACCCGCCGGGGAGCCTAAAGCGGTGTTTTATACAGGTACATAGTTTTCTACTGCCAACACCACTAAAATTAATACACCATTAACTGATTTTAGAGATAGCAATTAGCCGAATTAACAGCTTGGTACACTGATACATCATTTATCATCTTCATGCCTCACAAAGGCTTTAAGCAATTACTCTATGTATGTATGTATGTGTATGTATATATATATATATATATATATATATATATATATATATATATATATATATATATATATATATATATATATATATATATATATATATATATATATATATATATAAAAACTCAAGCCTAATCAAATTTACTGGTAACATTTAAGCCCAATAAAAACCTAAAGAAGTTTAGAAGAAGAAAAAAATCCCAAAAACAAATCAGACAACACATTTAAGCTTTCTAAGGTAATATAGTGACAGCGTAAAAATGTGACTATTTGGCTAAAGAGCTATTAGGCTAATGCTCGGTCATTACGTACTCATGATGTCCATTTCTAGTTTAGATATTGTAGCAACTTTAGAGAGTCCATAAATGATCACACTGTATATTGCCCCTATTAACAATATCCTTTTTATCTGTGGCATGGATAGTTCCATATTCAGGGAACAGATTTCACGGATACGATACTGTTGAACAGTGGACTAGTTCAGCAAAGACTTCATATAAACCCATAATGAACTTTCTTTTACTTTCACACTATCCGTCGTTACCCAGATGAGGACGGGTTCCTTCTGAGTCCGGTTCCTCTCAAGGTTTCTTCCTCAGATCATCTCAGGGAGTTTTTCCTCACCACCGTCACCACCATCTCGCTCAATAGGGATAAATCCACACACTTAAAACCTCCATCCTGTGTTTATATGTTTCTGTAAAGCTGCTTTGAGACGACGTCCGTTGTAAAAAGTGCTTGAATTGAATACGTGTATGAAGCTGCGGGATCATAATGTGAAGAAATCATACATTCTACCCGATTCACTCTGCTCTGATGCAGGATACCGAACCAGGTTTCATTCCTCCTAAACATCTTGAGCAAACAAAAGCATCGCTTTTACTGAGCACCTCGTCCAAAGCAGGACTCGCGTCAAGACTGGGACTTTTCTCCGCTCTGGAACATTTTCTACGTGGATGTGTAGAGAAACCCCGTGGATGTTGATGCTCGTTATTCCGGGCTGCGGGGGGAACACTGAGACGAGATACGGCAGACTCGCAGGCGGTCCAGCCAGGGGTTCTGCCATGCGATACAACACTGTACAAACTGTCCAATCTGTCTCCAAGCCTGAACAAAGATTCCTCTCATCTCACACCCCCTAACACGCATCTACACACACCCGTGTGCAAAAACAGTCCCCAAGCGGTCGCTGCAAAAACGTGACACGTCTGTTTCTGCTTTACGATCGTAACCGTTGAATGTTTGTTGTGTAAACATGCCGTGTGTGCGGTATACAGGTGTGTGGTCATGACAAACCCTTCGACACCTCGACGATAAGCCGAAACAGAACAAGTCCGAATTGATCTGCGTTAGCTAGCACCTCTAATTCTGGCCAGAATTACAACGGGGACGTTTATACCAGGGGTTCTCAAACTTTTTGCAACCGGGGACCTCTCAGAAATCTCCAAGGACCTCCTAATGACCATAGCACAGATTTCATTTTAAGAATAATGAGCAAATATATGGCATCATAGCAAATTATTTGTGCTATTTGAGCTCTTTATTAGAGAACTATCCCCTCAAAGATATAGATTTGAAACACTGTGCATCATATTAACATCACTTCCTAGTTCACTGAGTTTTAACTGAACACCAGTCATTTAAATTGGGCATTCAATTACGCTTAAACTATAAAGAAATAATAACAATAAGTACCTCGATACTGGTTGATTATAATGTCTAGCATTATTAGATAATAATGTCTAGATAAGAAAGGCTTTGTGTGAGCATCCAGTCTCAGGGAAATGAGTCTTAGGGCGTTTTTACACCTGGCTCGTTTAGAGCGCGTGTTACGGAACCAGGTGCGTTTTCTCTCCCTTGGTTCGGTTTGTTTAGACATGTATGAACACGCCGATCGCGCTCGGAAACGACCGCAAACGAACTCTAGAGCGGGTCGCTTGTGGTGAGAAAGCAATCCGACCCAACGAACCGACCTGCATAGCAATGCACGATGGGAACCGCGTTACGTAAAAGGCTTGTCTGCTTCGCTAACGGCTCGCAACATGAATGGCGCTTTAACTCGGAACGAAGGCGAAGTAAAATGCCTCAATGAAATTTGGTCTGACGGACGTATTCCTGAACAACTTTCAAAAACGCATAAAGACACAGGTTTAAAAACGACGACTTGACGATCTCACGCAGCTGCGCATATCCATCTTGATCAGAACCTCAGAACATAACCAGGTGCACTCTGACCAATGACACGACAGGTAACGCGCAGGTGACTCGCGTAAACATGTTTCGCTACGCTTCGAAACGTTGCCTTGTTAAAGCGAACCGAACCGAGAAGAAACTCCGACACCGTTCCCCAAACAAGTCCCTGTTTCAGAACGACCCACAGATCTACAGTACAGGTCTGAAAGCGGCGTTAAACACGAGTACTCGGGTCTCGGAGAAATGAGCATTGGGTGTAGCTGACATTCCCTGTAGACCAGTCGTTTCTGTTCAACACCGGGAGAGTTCAGAATCCGATTTGAGAACATAAATGAATTAACACCTGAACCGCTACGCTACACGCACTGTAACTACTGCAATACTTCAAATCATTTCTCATTATGCTGGAATTGATTAGTTTGAACTGGTGCTCTGTTCTAAAGAGAAAAACTCTGAAAAAACAAAACAGTATGAGTGAACAGATCCAGTTGACTCGGTGACTAGCACTTTAATACCAAACTTGCCAGAGACAGTAAGAGACGGTACGTGTGCTGGTGCTGTCAGGCTTTAATTCTCTAAAAGGAAGAGAGCTGAACTGTGAACAGAAAGGCAGCAAAAGCAGGTTATGGCCTCGCTGGATATGAAGGTAGAGGGTTGCTGGGAAACGCAGCCCTCCATGGACTATAAGTACATCTGAATTGGGGGAGATTTAAAAAAAAAAAAAAAAGAAAAGAAAAAGAGACTGACAGGATTTTATTCTATAACGATCACATTAAAATGACATCCCAATACGCGTTTTAAAGCTACGCGATGTCAGCTGCATGGGATCGCTCTGTAAGCCTATAATTGGTGGAAATCAGAGTGGAGGGAGGGGGGGTGGGGGGCGAAGGGTTAGCTGCATCCTCCATGGCTTGTTTTCAAGAACCATGCTGTTCCCCTGCTAATAGCATGCTAATGAGATTCCCAACAGCACTTCCGACAGCCGCTGCTAGGAGGGGGTGCGCATCGCAACTTGATTACTTCTCTTACTTCTTTTTATGCCGGCTCTGAGATATGTCGGTTCTTTATTAAACTGGGGCCTCTGAAGCCTGCGTTCACTTTACTGTACTAATATAAAAGAGACGCATCCCGAAGCCACAGGCAGTTCATAACCACTTCCTAAACTCAATAAAGCATAGCAAACGTACAAGGCTTTTTTTTTTTTTTTTTTTTTTTTAAATGCATCAAATTTAAAGACTTCTCTAACAATTAAAAAATTTTATTCGACAGATGATACTGGCGTGTGCTCCCTAACTGATCATTAATGAATGTCAATGCTAGAGGGATTGTAAGAATCCTCATTTATAACGTGATCAGATACAGCAGGTTTAAACGAAGCTTATTCGTCCATTAAATCCCACTGGAATTTTAAAAATGTACGAGAGGTGTAACACAATGGCATCGTCGGTTTCTGATTAGTGTTAGCTGATCAGTTCATATCCGTACCTGTGGTTGGATTTAAAGTGGGCGTGGTCAAACTGGAAACATTTTTAAGGTATCCTGCAAACCCTTTCTTGCAAGATTTTCGTGAAGAAGAAGAAGAAAAGAACCAAACCTTTGTAGCTGTATATTCATATGTAAATAACGTATTCATATCGGGTTACATCTCGATCATGTAAACAGCTCAATTGGAGAAAAAAAGTCAAACATTAGAGGCCAAGCCGATTAAAATTTCTCTCTGAACAAATGAGGTGGGTAACAGTCCCTTCAATAAGAGAAGATCAGTAACTCGGAGTCTGGTGAATTCAGACTGAGAACCACGTGCCCTCTGGGTATGTTCGAGTCACGATGCTACACTGGGGCAAAATAACTGATGTGTGAGAACATGCAATTGACTTGATTCAAAGTACCCGTAAGGGCGCATGCGCGGTTGGGATGGATCATACGAACACTTTGAGGCAGATGCAAGACGCATGCAGACTTCAGTAAAGTAGACATTTGATATTTGTCAGACATTCAGAGAGGATGAAGAACATGCGAGGGGAAAAAGTTTGATAAAACGTATATAAATCTGCATTCCCCGACAGCGTCTTAATACCGGTAACATGTCTGTTTAATAATGGCATTTGGATGGCACTTTGCTGAGTATGGAATGAAATTTGTGCCGAATGTATTGAGCGTAACTTTCAAGAGAGGAACGAAAATATATATTATATTATATTATATTATATATATATATATATATATATATATATATATATATATATATATATATATATATATATATACACACACAAATGAAAAAGAAGAAAAAAACAAAATAAACAACAATTTCTAAGCTCCGTTTTCACTCGTCATGGTTCACGAACGCGCTGCCAGAGTTTTCATTCACGCTTGCGAGCGATTCTTTTACGCGGTCGCCATTCTGGCACAAATCTCACGTGTGGGCGGGGCTAAACAGCGCTTTACTTTCATTGGCTAATGAGATTTGGACCGACAGCTCGAGTGTCCAGCTGAGGCGGATGACGATGGCGTTGATGATGATGATGATGACGACGCTCTGTGCCGCTCCTGAGCTCTCATCTCGAATTAACAGACGACCCAAACCTCAAATATTCCTTCCGAACGAATACACTAAGTAAGTAAATAAATTTCAGCTACAAAAGTACAAACACTATCACTATACAGAGAACCGCATCCACTTCCTGGTCAGGGAGCTGTTGATCCAAAGCTCACTAGCCAATGAGAGTAAAGCTCTATTAAGCCCCGCCCACATGAGACGTTTGTGCCAGAATGGCGAACGCATATACACAGAACTCTTCCACTACAAATAAAATAGATTCCGTAAATCACATGACCACCATGAAGAAACGCTCAACGAATCAATCCGCTGCACCTTGAATGGTTTAGAAAAGAAGTTTCTCTCAGTAATATTAATAGCAGTCCTTGTTATCCAGAGCAAGAGCCTGAAATAACAGCAGCAAAAACACGGATCATGCATGAAGACAAATATACACCGTGCAAACCTTCATTCTACAGCACATCACTGTTTACATCACACATTTTAAATAATGCATACGCCGCATCGTCACAGCACGCTGGTGGAACAACCGAGCCTGCCGTTGCCGTTCCCGTTACCCGAGAGCTTCATTTCAAATTCTGAGCATTGCGAGTTGTCGAAGGCGCACACACACACACACACACACACACACACACACACACGCACACTAATAACCAGCCACACCCTCCCAACCCTGTCCTTGACCCATGGCAGGCAGCTGCTCCTCGCTTAATGACAAAGCTGACAAAGACTAAAGAGAGAAAAGGGAGCTGAAACAGATAGGAGGCTAATTATACTCTGTGCTCCCGGCACTCCTGACCTCACTTACACACTGCATCTGGTCTTTGTCTCGGATTCTGTCACACAAAGACAGCAGGGGATAAAAGAGCGAAGGAAATGTGGTTCTTCTGCCTGATACCAGACAGCAGCTCGCGGCAGGGGCCTTCTCTGAGTTTCAGTATGATGATGATGATGATGTCGTCGTCGTCGTCGTCATCGCAGCGATGTGTGGCTTTGTGAGTGTACAGTGTGTGTGGGTGTAGGTTTACGTGCATGCGCATTTCAGATTCAGTACTGGAACAATCGGAGTAATTCGACCACAGCTCATTTTTAGGAAGAACTGGTTAGATGGCACGGACACATACGATGCTCCTTGTTGCCTCGGTGACCGGCATCGCCTATTTATTTATTTATTTATTTATTTATTTATTTATGCGATTTGTCTCTCAACTCTACTGCTACATGTCATGACCGTTCAACTGAGAGAATGTGAACTTTTCCCGGACGTGCCCGGATCTGTAATGGGAGCTTTGTAAAGAGACTCAGTAAGCACTTAAGACAGGTTTCTTCTGGGTCTCGTCCCTTACGCGTACACTTTTTCTGAATGAAAACGAGACAAAAAAAAGACCTCTCGCATTTCATCATGAACTCGAATGGGACGCAAAGCCATCGGAGAGGCGGGAAGCGCAGGAAACATTAGACGATGTGGGAGGAGGGGGAACGTTACGGGGAGGAACAGATGAGAAATAAAGCAGGTTACTGTAGGTGGTGAAGAAGGAAGATTTATCTGGCAGTAAATCAGTGATAACATCCATCAGTAAAGGTTTTACATGAAATGAAATTGATGTTGACACACACACACGCACGCACACACACACACACACGCGCACACACACACACACACAGAGAGAGAGAGAGAGAGAGAGAGAGAGAGAGAGAGAGAGAGAGAGAGAGAGAGAGAGAGAGAATGAAAAAAACCCCTTTCTGATACAGACAGAGGAGTAGGAGTGATATGGACAGAAAGCAGATTTTAAAAAGACAGAGGGATGCACTTTTGGGAAGGTTAGTGCTAGTAGTGGGTGTAGTGTATGAAAGCCTGCGTTGGAGCCCTCTGAAGTCGTACTGATGCCAAGACACCCCTGTTCAGGAAGCGACTGCAATATCAGAACTTTAAATGGTGCTAAGAACACAGGAGAGCCAGCTAAATTCCAGTCAAGTCCCCTTTCTGAGACACTGATACGGTCATTGTGTGAAAGTGCGCTTCCTTGGATATGAGCCAAGGCTAAAGGGATCATAGCACGGGAGCACACCCTAAAATAATTGGCCTGAGTATTCCTATAACTCAGCTCTCACGCGTCTTCGAACTCAGCTCTAGACTTTGCGACGGATTATTAGTGAAGCATTACAAGGCTTTTATCGTCGGGATAATCGAGCAGTCATTAAAGGGAAAGTGTACCAGGATGTCCGGGTACAAGAGGCCTGTAATCCGATTAACCTGATCAGCTCGTTAGCCTTACCTCCGTTGCTCAAATCGGGGGAAAAAGATAAAGCATGATTTGGCACTTTGGGATGAAAACAAACAGGACGCGACGTAGCGAAGCGAGTCACGAGCCGAGCGACAGTGCGCTGGCAAAGTAATCACGTACGTGACGGGTTTGCAGCTCTAAATATGGTCGATAAAATGACTGGGACGGTTATTGGTTTTGTCAGTATAATACGTTGCAGTGTCGCACCTTTCAAAGCTCATTACATGCGAAATCTGAGACATTCAAAAGGCAGAGACTCAAAACAACAAAAGGACAAAAACACAAGCCAGCAGAACGGAACGCAAGCAACGTGTTGGGGGGGGGGGTGGAGACACGTGAGACACGTGAGATGTACCTGACACAGGGCTGGCCAAACCATAAATTCATCAGTTGGCCCTCTAGGAAAGTGTAAACTCTCAATATGTCGCCCAGTCCCATGTTTTGGTTGCCTGTGAACCGACTATGCTAGAAAAGGTCACGTAATAACGTGCCATTAGTTAAGTAGCTGGTTAAGTACATTAATACAGACACGGGGAAACAGACGGTTTTATAACCGTTATCTGCGTCTAACAGAGTTTCTAATGCAGCACATCATGTTTCATCATGTACATGATGTTTCATTTCTATTTTGATGCGTTAGCCATAGTGACTGCGTGTTGTGCTAGCGGGACGGTCATATGACAGGTTTGTGCTACACGTCGTTTCACCATACCCGCACGTTCCTGACTCTGGAAAGATTGTCGGTCATTCTTACATGTTAATGAACCCTTCTAGTACAATCTGTTCTACGTCAACTGCGTCGTTTTAAACATAACGACATAACGAATAAAAACATGCTTTGAAAAGGTCAGTAAGGAGTAAGGTGCTTTTCTTTTACTGGCTGTTAAACCTAATTGTCTGCCGGGCAACTGAGGGGGCTTTCGCACTGGCAGCTTAGTCCGAAATACAACACGGTTTGCGTTGAAAAATTGGTCACGTGAAAGCGGTCGTGCGGACCGGGAAGCGCACCGTGGTACCGAACCCTAGTACGCGTTAGTTCGGTTGCACTGGAACCGAGCCGCGATTCCCGTGAATGTGAACACGTGCTCGGGTCTGCGCTTGTTCAGGAAGTAAAGTGACCTGCGGATCTTTTTTTGCCGAAAACAACATCATTAGACGGGATAAGTTTTCTGAGTTTGCCAGAGCCATGTCTCTGCAGTTCTCGCCTGGTTTCCCACCGAAGTTAAGCAGGGTTGAGCCTGGCCAGTACCTGGATGGGAGACCTCCTCGGGAAAACGAAGGTTGTTGCTGGCAGTGGTATTAGTGAGGCCAGCAGGGGGTGCTTGCCCTGTGGTTCTGTATGGGGCCTAATATCATCACCATAATAATAATACCTCACCCCAAATACGATGAGTCACGTTGAGTTCTCAATGTACGTTTGTGATGACGTGAGATGAACGCAGAAATGCACCGGGGTTCGATAGAATCAAGTGAGTCAATCTCTCCATAAGCCAAACCTCCTGCTCTTTTACAATTTAACCTAGCCGTCATGGCTGGCCGTATCAGTGATCTGAGGAGTCTGGCTCTTGTCACTAAGCCTGTTACTGTTGTGCTTGGATCAGCAGAAATATGCATGGAAAAGTGATTACTACCCAAAACTCCACAAACACCCCGTGCTCCCGCTCTCCCAGCAGAGATGCAATCAGCGGCATGGCTAACATGGCTGCTACGGAGCCTTGCTGCCTGCTCCCACATTAACATGAGAGCACAAAAGCAGCCTGGAGGCTCTCTGATGCACTTTCCTGTAATTGCTTTTGATTTGGGAGTTTTAACCAGAGGAAATGATGAATGCTGTTTTGCTACTCTGCCATTTATAAGCCAATAAAACACACAGACATAACCATTCTTCAATGAACCAACGAAAACGGTCTGTCTTTGTATAAGCACAACGCGTTCGAGCAGCAGAAGAAGAACGACGTCTTCGAAGCCCATCAACGTTAACATAAACCAGCCGTGCGCCAGCTTGAGCATTTTAAGCATACCTATAAAATCTCCCTCGCTAGTGTTTACCAGTAAAATGCACGGCTCACGGCTCTATTTTTAGCCGGCGGATATCGGACACTATCCGTTTGGTCCTCGTTTAAAATTCGTGATTATCTACGATAAGGCCTGAGCTGCGTCGTGGTAGAGATCAGTCACAGGGTGTAAAAGTGTACATGGAGGACTTGGCATCTAATCCATCTCACTACTCTCCTCTTTATCCTTCTGTCACTCTCTTCCTTTACCCCATCAGTCACTCGTCCACTGCATGCTCTTCACGCCCACCCCCTCGTCTTTACCCACTCTTTTATTCACAAACCCCTCCAACCACAGATGGTCAAAGCTACTGACCAATTAAACACGTCCTGCAGGAAGCTTATAGCCCAACCACCTGACCACGTAGACTTCCTGAGCTATGTTTATGCATGAGACTGTGTGTGTGTGTGTGTGTGTGTGTGTGTGTGTGTGTGTGTGTGTGTGTGTGTGTTACGGTGCACTGTCTGGTTATATGAATATGTATGTCTTGTTTGACAGCACACATGTGTCTAAATTTAAGAGACACAAGGCATTTTTTGTGTGTGTGTGTGTGTGTGTGTGTGTGTGTGTGTGTGTGTGTGTGTGTGTGTGTGTGTGTGTGTGTGTGTGTGTGTGTGTGTGTGTTACGGTGCACTGTCTGTTTATATGAATATGTATGTCTTGTTTGACAGCACACATGTGTCTAAATTGAAGAGCAGTGTGTCAATTTAAGGCATTGTGTATTCTGTTTAGTGGATTTATGCTCCAAAGAAGCACCTAAACACCATTATTTTACATTTGGATGGTAATTTTTTCAAAGAATGTTTCTTGCCCAGCAATTCTGAAGACATGATCCAGTATCACGTTTTTTGGGTCACTATTAGTTAATGCTAATAATAGCTAGTAGCTAAAAATGCTAACAGTCCCATTTGGAATATGAGAAGTCGCTCGGGGCATTGGAGAAATCCAACCCGGGAGTCAGAACCGTAGGCTTGCTAAAGTTTACTGCCGGGTGATACACTGTATTGCCAAAAGTATGTGGACACCTGAGCATCACACCTGTATGCGTGTTGAATTTCCCGTTATAGATTTATTCCCTGCTTTGCTGTTATAATAACCTTCACTCTTCTGGGAAGACTCTCCACTAAACTTTGGAGTGTGGCTCTTTCCCCCACAAGAGCACAAGAGGTCGGGCGCTGATGTCCGGCAAGGAGGTCTGACGCGCAGTCGGTGGTCCAGTTCATCCCAAAGGTGTTCAGTGGCGGTCGAGGTCCGGGCTCTGTGCAGGCCGTTCGAGTTCTTCCACTCCAACCTTCCTAAAACCCTGTGTTCACGGAGCTCGCTTTGTGCACAGGGGCAGTGGTGGCTTGGTGGTTAGATGTCCGTAAACGTTTGAAGGAAAAAAAGCAATCCTGATTGCTAAGGAAATAAATGTAACTTCTAATAACAGACAATTTTGTGGTATGACGTTCACTGTGTCAATAACCACTGAGCAGTTTCATTAATAATCAGCCACAATGCTGGATCGCAGAGGAGCAAACAGAGCGTAGCGGAGCAGAAGTCAGGCTCAGGGGTTGAGAACAATAGGCTAATAATAAACCAAAATCACCACACACACACACACACACCCACCCACACACAGGCAACGCATGCACTCGAGGGCCTATGTCCGAATCTGCTCCACTAGATGAATCCGTCTGAAAATGGGCGCATGAGGCAGCATATGTGTGTCGTTCCTGTCAATTAGACATCACTGAATAAATCCTAGCGGTGAGAAAAACAATGCTCCTTCTACAATATTCATTTTTTTAAAAAATCTCCTGAATGTTTGACTTACTGTGATGGACAGAGTTAGGATCTGCTATAAAACTAATAAAGGAGTCTTCTCCTGTAGTCCAAAGCACAGACATCTGTTAACACGATACCAGTATACACATACAATATCAATCGGAACAAAGCAAAATAGATAATATTACACTGTTGTAGTCAGAGAGACTGTACTCTCCTGCTCATAACAATACATCAACTGTGGATTTCCAACCGTGCCAGTGGACCTCAAGGCTGACCGATTCCTCACACCTTCCAACACCGGCCTTTTTCATACATTTTAAACAAATTACGCTAGACTTAAATCAGAAATTTTCAATTCCGAAGAATGAGTGCAGTGATTAATTTTTTTATAGAGGCGGCTCAAGAATGAATGTATTTTAATAAGATGGGGATCGCTGAACATTGATTCAAGGTTTATGGAGAACTTCAGAATCATTAACCATGCACCACTGCACCTTTTATTTGCACCCATAATGTGCCTGATTTAATGGACTGTTTATACATAAATAAAAACACACACACACACACACACACACACACACACACACACACACACACACACACACACACACACACACACTATATGACATTATAGTATGATGAATTTAAGTATGATGAAATATTATATTATTAACGAACCATTCATTTTTTTTTTTTTATGTTGTTGTTTGCGAACTCTAATGAGGCGGCCATTTAAGCTCCAACTAGGCTATGATCGAACCTACATCAAAAGGTGCCTCATAAAATTAAACCAGATCTTATTTATCCGTAACGGTTTTCACTTACCGCTCTATAACTCTTCTGTGAGCACTGAACAACGGTCAGAAAAGGTGATGAGTCTGGGAATAATTATGAGCAACAGTAGGATCTATCAAAGCAGATGGAAAATGATGACCGGATAGGGAGAGGCATACTGATGGGACATATGCTAATAATCTAACACTGAGGGCACCTTGAGCTGTGATTTTATGAAATGAAAAACAAAGCACTTGGCAAATCCAAACTACTCACACAAGGACATTATTTGGATCACTCTATGCTGAGGGAAAACAATCATTGCATGTATTCTCAATCCATTCATATTCATAGTTTTTTATTTATTTATTTATTTTATTTCAGAGGATTTATTGAATTCATTAGCCGGTACAGAGGAGATATGAACGCCTGAGGCGTAGTGGTTTAATCAAAACAAAAGTGCCGTGATACAGGAACACTTTGGCCCATTTTCCCCAAAGTAAAGATGAACCTGGTTATCATCCTCATAATAAACCTATTAAGTATCACTCATTAGCTGAGAACTTGTGAAGAGAAGTTCTTTTGCCTGCAGCGTCTCCCGGTCACATTATACCATCACAAGGATGTTAATAGCCATAGATAGATGTAGTTCTCATCGCTACGCTGTGATTTTGATAGAAGATGAGTGGTGGCTACTGAAAAGTGCTTGATGCTGGAATCGTCAATCCCCAAGCACCATCCTAACGGTTCAGGACCGGAGCAGCTTCTGAGAGCGGGTCGGTGCGGAACAATCCTGTAAGAATATGAATACGCATGTTCCTACTGCAGGAACGTTTGGTGCATTTCCATCAGAGAAGACCAATTTATTTACTGGGTCTTAAGTTTTAGGACCAGGCTCTGTAAGGACGGCGCTATCGGACTGGTCAAATACAAGTGCTACAGAATGACTAACCTTTTCACCTGGGGAAAAAAAAAAAAAAACATAAATAAGGCGATAAGGAGTGATGACTAATGCTTAGGAGGTGCAGCACAACTATTTCTGAAATGCTTTTGTTTTTACCCAAACGGTGAGCCCAAAACATCCTAGGCGTGTATTTCACACACACTTCTAGTGGCACGCTGCTCACAGAAAGCAGCATAATGATAATGAGTCTTTATTGATCACAGATACATATGCACAATGAAATTCTTTCCTTCACATACCTCAGCATGTCAGGAAGTTGGGGTCAGAGCGCAGGGGCAGTTATGATACAGCGCCCCCTGGAGCAGAGAGGGTTAAGGGCGTTGCTCAAGGGCCCAACAGTGGCAGCTTGGCAGTGCTGGGGCTTGAACCCCCGACCTTCCGATCAGTAACCCCGAGCCTTAACCGCCAATCCACCACTGCCCCTCCTGCCAAGCCACCACTGCCCCTCCTGCCAAGCCACCACTGCCCCTCCTGCCAAGCCACCACTGCCACGCCACCACTGCCCCCCCTGCCAAGCCACCACTGCCCCCCCTGCCAAGCCACCACTGCCCCCCCTGCAAAGCCACCACTGCTCCTCCTGCCAAGCCACCACTGCCAAGCCACCACTGCCCCTCCTGCCAAGCCACCACTGCCCCCCCTGCCAAGCCACCACTGCGCAATACACTTAAGCATTTTTGTTCTTATCTGGTTTAAAAAAACATGTTTATCTGTTAGCTTTAATAAAACGCTGTCAGAATTAACCCGTAAATTTTTGCAATGAATTTGAACTATTTAACACGGCTGCGTTTTGTTTACTTCCTGTTGCGGCTGACTGATGACATGGGAGGACATGTACGCTGCCAAACCGAACCAAAAGAGGCTAAAGATGGATAAGGACAAGGAAGGAGTTTAGGGGGAAAGTTTCAGATGCCTCACTCTATGGGGCCTCGAGCATTCTATATTACAGGAGTGCGGTACTCATGGGTGAATAACAAAACCAGTAAGTGAGAAGGTAACTAATGCTTTGGCTAATTGAACGGTTAAAGTCTGCCGCCCAATTAACACAGTAGACGACGACTGGACTGAGAGAAATCATTAGAACTGGCCTTGATAGTTCTCAAATTCAACTGGCACTTTAACATATAGGCCTGGGTTTTAATTATGTTTATGTTTATGTTATATATATATATATAAAAGATGCTATTAAACAATAGTGTTTGAATTTAAATTGACTTCCTTTGTGTTGATTCTGCATACATCCCATGATTTTTTCATTTAAATATCCATTCCTACAAGCTTCAGAGCCTCTCAAACTCGAAGGAACCTCGGCGGAAACATGCCCGCTGACTCCACGTGTGCCAACCACCATCCCCAACCCCATAATCCCCCCCGCTAACTTCAGACACGTCTATCTCTCTTCTCCAGACTTACTGTAAGGGAGAACCCCAGTGTGACTCCCCCAAAACCCTAGGCTTTATTCCAGACCTCTCTAGAAACACACCCACCAAACCCCGAGCAATTCAACAGCACTTCCTAAAAACAGACCTGAGCGTAAATAAAGCATGTCTTTAGCACCTAAAAATAAACCTGTCGATTATTCGTTAATGTTGATATTCATTCAAACAGTGCCTGCGGATGTGTCCTGTTACAGGATCACAGGTTGGAGTAAAGAAACTTTTAGCTGCTTGGCTGCTCCAGAACATCAGGATTTGCTGCAGCTCTCATATACTATTCTACTCCCGCTGCTCATGTTCTATTCTTCCTTCACCGCACCAGACTTTCTGGTCCAAATTTTGTCTTTCTTCAGGCCCAAGTTGGTATTTTTTTGGTCTTGTTTTCCTCCCACCAATCCCTCGAGCCACTCATCATTCAGGGTACCACCTCATTTGGCTTCCTCACTGTACACTTCGCTTCCTCGAAGACCGTGCAGCAGCTCCTAGCTGCCAGCGATGGAGCTCATTCAGAGTAAATTACTGCCCTCTAACATCTGTCAATTACTGCTAACACAGATCGGGCCATGCCCAGAGGAGGCTTCTGAGAAGGCTTAAAGCCAGGCTAATGTTGTTATGCCAGGAGTCCTTTCCGGCAGCCAGTTGGATCTTCAGGGAAATGGCTGAGTAGCAGCTATGAAATCACTTTCCTTCTGGAGTTGAGCCAGGTTGAGATTCACGACAGGCAAACACTCCATTGGGGAAGACCAGAGCAGGAGATGAGGGATAATGGTGAAGGACTGGCCAGTAGATAAGAGTCGGGATAATGTCCATAAAAATGCAGAAAGGATTAAAAAAAATAATAAAAATCCTATTCTAAAAACACCCGTCTCTCTATCTATTTATCCACACCTCACACCGAGGTTCTTCACTCCGCACCCTCACGTCAAAACCAAAACTCTTTTGAACGACTCCAGATGAGTAAATGTAGCCCCCATCTTTCGCTCGCTCACCCTCTGAACTATTAATGCCAATTTTAATGAGACATTTTACTCTTCGAGTAAAGGGTAAAGAAGAAGAATCTGAGAATCGGTCGATGTGAACTAGAAGGAAAAGGTACGGATTGTAAGAATGGACAGAACAGAACCAACGAGAGAGGGAGAGAGAGTGGGAGAGCGAGCGAGAGAGAGAGAGAGGGAGAGAGACAGAGAGAGAGAGAGAGAGAGAGGGAGAGAGACAGAGAGAGAGGGAGAGAGAGAGAGATGGTGGAATTGCCTTTATGCGGATTTTCTAAATGAGCTCGGAAGAGATAGGAAATCTCTCGCATCGCTTGGCTTTCCTCACGCTGATCTCGGCAACAACCGTTCTGCAGACACACTTCCCACGCACATGATCTACACATCTCTCCATCTCTGCCCCTCCCTAACATCACCGTGGCCCTCTACATGGGTGGGAAATTAAGAGCTGCTCATTCGGTGATAACGATCCCATCTCTTGATTTACTCATTCGCCAATGAACTCGCCATTCTCGTCACCTGGACTGTATATAATAACCAAGGAGTAATCTCAAAAGAGGAAATGGAGAAGAAAATTAAAATACTAAAAGTAATAATAACATGGGTAATAAGTCATGGCAAATGCAGCGCTACATTTCTGGCTAAAAGAATTCACGATGCGTATATAAAACGTGACACACTCCGCTCTGCGGATAGCACGAGGCGAGCTCAAGAATGACTCAGGCACTTCGAGTTATAAGGAAACGGTCACTCTTCTCAATTAACAACACTCAACAACCACCAATAATGCTGGACTTGTTGCTCCTACTTCCTACTCTATACTTCCTACAAATGTAATCTACTACCCTTTAACACAAACAATAGGTACTGTGTTTAATCCAGACATGACCGTCACCAAAACAGAGTTTTGTTCTGAAGTGGTTCACCTCCTTTAGCAGAAATAACTTCGTGTAGGCGTTTTGCATGATTGTCCAGCAGACTTGCTGGAATTTTTGACCACTCCTCCATGCAATATTCTTGCAGTTGTAAGATGTTTGAGGGTTTTCTTGCATGTACTAACTGTTTCAAATCCTCCCACAACAGTTCAATGGGATTCAAATCCGGGCTTGGACTCGGCCGTTCCGTAACCCTCCATTTCTTCTTTCTGAGACGTCCCTTGGTGGATTTTCTAGTGGGCTTAGGATCATTATCCTGTTGAAAGGATCACTTTTGGTTCAGCTTCAACTATCAGACAGATGGCCTCACGTTATCTTCATGTGCTCTTTGATATGATGCAGAATTCATAGATGAATCAAATGCATGCTGTCCAGTCCCTGAGGAAGCGAAGCAACCCTAAACCTAACATTTCCACCACCGTGCTTCACAGTTGGTGTGAGGGGCTTCTCCTGAAAAGCTGTCTTTGGTTTGGTATTTGACATGTGTGCTGTTACTGTGTCCAAACATATATTTGATCTATCTAGAGAACATTATTCCAAAAAGCCTGGTCTTTGTCTATATGCTCATTGGCAAACTGTAGTCTTGCGAAGGCTTTTTTCTGGCACACCTCCCATGCAGGTCAAATTTCTGCAATCTCTTTCCGATTGTAGAAGCGTGCACTTTGACACCAACAGCTGTAATGCTTACTATCAGAGTGCATTTGTGATGAAAGTTTGGGGTTCTTGGAGATTTCTTTTTGCATCAGACTGATCAGACGGGTTGAATTTGCTGGGATGGCCAGTCCTGGACAAACTGTCAGTCGTTTGAAAACTGCGCCTAAAAGTGGAATGATGTATTTCAGATAATTCTGAGATCTTTTAAATCCCTTGCCAGACTAATAGGCATCCGCAACCTTTTTTCTGAAGGCCTTACAGAACTCTTTAGATCTTGGGATGGTGACACCACACACCTCAATAACAAAGGGAACACCAGACACTAGATATGAGAGGGGTATAAATAAGACCGGTTCCACCTGCACTCCCTCAGCAGGTTCTAATCACTGGAACACAATCTTGTACACCTGATTCTAAAATGTATGGATTTGATAAATGTAGGGGTGTTCTTACTTTTTCCATGTCACTAATCTGAGAAAATTACTACAGAATACCAATTTTAAGTGTCATTTGAGAGTCTATCAGTCTGTTTCAAAGAGGATCAAATGTTTGCTTATCAAAAAAAGCCAACAATTTCCATAGGGTGTACTTACTTTTTCACATGACTGTACTTGCAAGGTAGTGCTATATAATATAATAACTAGAGTGGAAGTAGACAGTAGTGCCCTTTTACTGTTATTGTGTTTTCGCCAACATATGCTGACACTTTAGCGAGAATGTGATAGGGCGCTGAAGTTAATATCAATATTACATCACGAGTGAGTTGAGGGGGTAGAAAGGGGAAGGTTTTATCGAGGCACATGGTCAGCATGAACAGCTTGTTGTTTGTCAACTCTGTGCAGGAAGGCACGCTCGGCTCCAGGTCTCCTCCTACACACCTGGAGACCGAGACAGTGAATAAGCCATAGCACTGGCCCTGTTTACATCTTACTACAACCTACTCCTATCACTACTCCTCCTATCACTACTACTACTACTACTACTACTACTACTATCACTACTACTACTACTACTACCACTATCACTACTCCTCCTATCACTACTACTACTACTACTACTACTACTACCACCACTACTACTACTCCTATCACTACCACTACTACTCCTCCTACCACTACTCCTCCTATCACTACTCCTCCTATCACTACTCCTCCTATCACTACTCCTCCTATCACTACTACTCCTCCTATCACTACTCCTCCTATCACTACTACTACTACTACTACTACCACCACTACTACTCCCATCACTACTACTACTACTACTACCACCACCACCACTACTACTCCTATCACTACTACTACCACCACCATCACTACCACTACTACTCCTCCTATCACTACTACTACTATCACTACCACTACTACTCCTCCTATCACTACTACTACTACTACCACCACCACTACTACTCCTATCACTACTCCTCCTATCACTACTACTACCACCACCACCATCACTACCACTACTATTTCTCCTATCACTACTACTACTACTACTACTACTACCACTACTACTACTCCTATCACTACTCCTCCTATCACTACTACTACCACCACCATCACTACCACTACTACTCCTCCTATCACTACTACTACCACTACTACTACTACCACTACTCCTATCACTACTACTCCTATCACTACTCCTCCTATCACTACTACTACCACCACCATCACTACCACTACTACTCCTCCTATCACTACTACTCCTCCTATCACTACTCCTCCTATCACTACTACTACTACTACCACCACTACTACTCCCATCACTACTACTACTACTACTACCACCACCACCACTACTACTCCTATCACTACTACTACCACCACCATCACTACCACTACTACTCCTCCTATCACTACTACTACTATCACTACCACTACTACTCCTCCTATCACTACTACTACTACTACCACCACCACTACTACTCCTATCACTACTCCTCCACCATCACTACCACTACTATTTCTCCTATCACTACTACTACTACTACCACTACTACTACTACCACTACTACTACTCCTATCACTACTCCTCCTATCACTACTACTACCACCACCATCACTACCACTACTACTCCTCCTATCACTACTACTACCACTACTACCACTACTCCTATCACTACTACTCCTATCACTACTCCTCCTATCACTACTACTACCACCACCATCACTACCACTACTACTCCTCCTATCACTACTACTACTACTACTACTACTACTCCTATCACTACTACTACTACTACCACCACTACTACTCCTATCACTACTACTACTACTACTACTACCACTACTACTACTCCTATCACTACTACTCCTATCACTACTACTCCTATCACTACTCCTCCTATCACTACTACTACTACTACTACTACTACTACTATCACTACTACTACTACTACCACCACCACCACCACTACTACTCCTATCACTACTCCTCCTATCACTACTACTACCACCACCATCACTACCACTACTACTCCTCCTATCACTACTACTACTACTACCACTACTACTACTACCACTACTACTACTCCTATCACTACTACTCCTATCACTACTACTACTACTATCACTACTACTACTACTACCACTACTACTACTACTACCACTACTACTACTCCTATCACTACTACTCCTATCACTACTACTACTACTACTACTACTATCACTACTACTACTACTATCACTACTACTACTACCACCACTACTACTCCTATCACTACTCCTCCTATCACTACTACTACTACTACTACTACCACCACTACTACTCCCATCACTACTACTACTACCACCACCACCACTACTACTCCTATCACTACTCCTCCTATCACTACTACTACCACCACCATCACTACCACTACTACTCCTCCTATCACTACTACTACTACCACCACCATCACTACTACTCCTCCTATCACTACTCCTCCTATCACTACTACTCCTATCACTACTACTCCTATCACTACTACTACTACTACTACTACTACTACTACTACTATCACTACTACTACTACTACCACCACCACCACCACCACTACTACTCCTATCACTACTCCTCCTATCACTACTACTACCACCACCACTACTACTCCTATCACTACTCCTCCTATCACTACTACTACCACCACCATCACTACCACTACTACTCCTCCTATCACTACTACTACTATCACTACCACTACTACTCCTCCTATCACTACTACTACTACTACTACTACTACCACTACTACTACTACCACTACTACTACTCCTATCACTACTCCTCCTATCACTACTCCTCCTATCACTACTACTACTACTACCACCATCACTACCACTCCTCCTATCACTACTACTACTACTACCACCACCACCACTACTACTCCTATCACTACTACTACCACCACTACTACTACTCCTATCACTACTACTACTACTACCACCACCACCACCACCACTACTACTACCACTACTACTCCTCCTATCACTACTACTACTACTACTACTACTACCACTACTACTACTACCACTACTACTACTCCTATCACTACTCCTCCTATCACTACTCCTCCTATCACTACTACTACCACCACGATCACTACCACTACTACTCCTCCTATCACTACTACTACTACTACCACCATCACTACCACTCCTCCTATCACTACTACTACTACTACCACCACCACCACTACTACTCCTATCACTACTACTACCACCACTACTACTACTCCTATCACTACTACTACTACTACCACCACCACCACCACCACTACTACTCCTATCACTACTCCTCCTATCACTACTACTACCACCACCATCACTACCACTACTACTCCTCCTATCACTACTACTACTACTACCACTACTACTCCTATCACCACTACCACTACTACTACTACTATCACTGCTGCTATTCCAATATAATAACCAAGCGCACACAGAGAGAGGACATGCTGGGCTCTGACTGTTAGGATCATTATCATTATCAGGAAGCAGTGCACTGTTTCAAGGGTACACTACTACTGATTAACCAAGGACACAACAAGGAAGAGAGAGAGAGAGAGTGAGACAGAGAGAGATAATGTATTTTTTACATATATATATATATATATATATATATATATATATATATATACATATATACATATACATACATATATATATATATATATATATATATATATATATATATATATATATATATATATATATATATACATATACATATATATATATATATATAAAATAATATTAATATTAAAAAGAGATCAATTCCAAAATTTAAATCAGCTACATACAAATCCTACAAACATTCAGACACCCATTCTTGAGCTGTCGTGGGAATCGGACAGAACAACAGACGGCAAAACAGACGACCGACGAAAGAAAACGCAATTCCTTAACCGCAAAGGCATAAATATAGAGATAGAGAAAAGAAGAAGGAATGAACAGGAAGAAGAAGGAAAAAAAAAAAGAGGTAAAGACGAAGAAAAGAGGAGTAGTAAAGTAAGAGAGAATAGACGAAAAGAAAATGCAAAAAAAAAAAAAAGAGAGAAATGCAAGAGAAAATATGCAGAAAAGATTAAAAAGAATATAAGAAAGAGAGAAGAGAGGGAAAAGAATATGAAGAAAGAAAAGCTAGGAGTAGACGAACAGAGTGGCTCGTGCTATAATGTGTCACTCTTATCTCTAGCAGTTCGAGAATTGCCATGTAGGTCGAATCACTTGTCCTTACAGGCTGTAGTGTGTGTGTGTGTGTGTGTGTGTGTGTGTGTGTGTGTGTGTGTGTGTGTGTGTGTGTGTGTGTGTGTGTGTATTTGAGCAGCCTTTTGTGTGCAGTGACATGAACATGAATCCACTCAGGAGCTGAATTTCCCACTCATTAGTAATGATCACTTACACACCGCTGAGGACACACTACACCCGATCTGCACCGACCACAGTTCACTTAACCATTGTGTGTGTGTGTGTGTGTGTGTGTGTGTGTGTGTGTGTGTGTGTGTGTGTGTTGTTGTGTTTCTCTGGATCTCCAGAGTGCGTTTTTGCGTTGGCCGGGTGAGGACAGATAATAAGGATGTGTATTTGCACTTATCTACACAGTTATTTATTTATTTATTTATTTATTTAACACACAGCACTCCGCTATAAATCTAAAAAGATGCTCAAATGATCCAACAGTTTTTCGGCCTCAAGCTTATTCTTTCACACGTTATTGTCTTTGCACTTCCTTACGCTTCCTTTCTCAGAGCGGGGTGAAGCTGCGTTTGCGTGCTGTTGAAGAGGCTGGAAAAGCGCGAGAGCTAATCGCTTCTTTAGAAAGAGCAGATGAGAGGAGATCAACAGCGTGCAGTGGAAACTTCAGAAGAATGCAGTGAGGACAGTCCGGGCACAACCTCACACACACACACACACACACACACACACACACACACACACACACACACACACACACACACACACACACACACACACACACACGCTCTCTGCTCGCTAAAAGCACTGCCACACTTGGTCATCCTGTCAGAGAGGAGGAAGTGTGTGTGGTCTGGTTCTAGGACCAGTGAAGACAGTCGATGTGGGCTGTCAAAACAAGGACATGTCGAAACAATTTGTCCTGAGAGACAGAATTTTACTCAGTGTAGGTTCTCACGCTGTCACAACTCCATAGTGGATACACAAACACACCCACACATGAAAACATCAATGCATCAGAGAAGGAGGGCAAAAAAACCCCTCAACACACACACACACACACACACAGGATCAATATCTTATTAAAGCTGGCTGACGCAGTGGACTTCAGTGAAACTCTGAAATGTGCAGTTCATCAAACCCTCCAGTCCTTCAAGAGCTCAACACACTGAAGTGTTCTAAACATGCGACGCAGCAAATCAATCCCAGAAAAACTGTCCTCCAAATCCTCTTATTCTGTTAAGCGCCACATCACCAGGTACAGCGCAAAATAAATACATTAATTAAAATATATGTATAAAAATAAAAAATGTAAAAGACACTAAAGCAGGTAAGGGAATCGAGTGTTTGGGAATCTACAGCTGGAGCGCAGGTCCTCGGAGAGAAACAGGCTGTTACATGCATCGATGGTGCTCAGTGAAGCAGATGGGGAAGTCATTTCTGTCACTTAGCGAACTGGTTTATCTCTGTAATGCATTGCTCTTGTCATCCGATGCCAAACACGCATGCCGCTTTATGTTAAAGAGAGACCTTTTCATCCTGAGCGGTGCACGAAGATCTGATCGCTGCAATTTTTCCCATGTCATCCCTCTGGGCTGCTAGCACCTTTACTACTTTTCTAGAAATAAAAACCCATCCATCTATCGTACCAGCGTGTCCTACACAGGGCCGTGGGGACTCGGGGTACGAGACGGGGTGCCAACCCATCGCAGGGCACGAACACACAACTCGTACACCCATTCACACACTA
>NC_030421.2:33298886-33328886 GCF_001660625.3 Ictalurus punctatus
GATGTGTCTAGTAGCAGAATGTATGTAGAAGGGGGCAGTGATTAATGTGGTCATTAGACAGGTGGCTCTCTGTGTGTGTCTAACTCACAGTACATATCACTCATGAGTCATGAGCTGACACAAAGTCACACACACACACACACACACACACACACACACACACACACACACACAAATGAAAAGTAGATACACATACACAATCCATTGTATTGACACATGAAGAGACTACAACAATGATTCCTAGAGGTCATTAAATGTCCATTGATCTGTAAATGTTTAAACAGAATGTGGACTTTAAACCCGACCCATAATGCACTGCCAGACAATAGCGGGACTGAGAAAAACAAACAATGTGTATCTGTAAAGGATTAGGTAAAAATGCGTTACGTATATTATGTAAAAAAGACATGATGGAGCAGGCTACTATTGGAAAAACTCCCGTTCTTCCATACTGCCATACTTTTATCTGTTTACAGTAGGGCTGCAACTAGTGATTATTTTCATAATCGATTAGTCGGTCGATTATTTTTTCGATTAATCGGATTGGGGCGAACTTTCAGTAGCATTTTTCTGTTTATTTAAAACAAAATCCACAAACTGAGTGTTACAAATATAAACTTCAGACTAAAACTTTACACAACTGTTTGTCCAATTACATAAGACTGAAAAGAACCCAATACACACCAGAATATATATTATTCATTTAGGCCTGTAGTTTAATCCAGTGCTTTCTGTGCATCCATAAATAAATAATGCATAAATACTTATAAACTTGTATATTAGTTTATATTATATATATTATATAATGGTATTTATGCATTCCTTTTTTATAAAAAGGTAACACTGATTTAAACAGTAAACTGGAGAAAGTCATTGTCGGCGAGTCAGGGTATCACGGCGTCACGTTACGTGCGTATGACGTCATGCGCCGTCGACTGGGACGCGGCTTATTCTTCCGGTTAGTGAAAACCCGCTCGTGTTCCTTTTGAGATGATATTACCTTTCTAAAATCCACACACTAGACGGTAGAGTACGTAGTGCATAGTGTAAGTGTGTAGTACTTCATTTGGGACACAACTTTAGTATTTACTCTCCGATGCGTGTCTTCGGAACAGAAGTAACGTGATGAGTAAACGCATCCCGTGCCGCGCAGACCGGCTAATCGATAACGAGATTCGTTGGCAACGATTTTCATAATCGATTAGTTGTTACAGCGCTAAATATAAATAATAAATAATGAATTAAATGGAGTCTAGTGCATACATAATATTAGTGTTTTCCCATGTGGAAACGTTCCAGCTTTCCCATTAGACCGTTCCAAAGTGCTGACACTGCACTCTTACAGAAAGTTTCCCAATATCAACGTTTACATGTTATTATGTCTGAAAAAGCAACACCTTTTCCTGTTATTATAGACTTCGATGATGTCGATCGTCCACCACACAAGTCCCTTTCGATGAGTCGTTGCTATAGAAACGGCATCGTGTTAGAACAAGCGAACAGTAATATAAACCTGTGGAACAGCGCTGCGGTATAGAACTTCTGGTATAAAGCTTCAACAATGAATATCGTTCCAAGGTGACCTCGTTATCTTACTGGCTGGCCGAATACGCAAGCGTGAGTCTATATTTACCGTAGTGCTGAGTACAGGAAAATAAAACAAACCAGTCACACCCGGCAATGACTCAAAGAAACACACCAACACACCCAAACACACCCACACCCTTGTACAAATAGCAGAAATTCTCACACATGTACAAAGGTTTTGTTCCAAGTAGACCACAGCTTAAATCACCTTAATCAGGCGGACAGGAACGTGAGCGGAGTGTGAATGATTTGGAAGGGTTGTTCATTATGATTAGGACTAAAAGGATAATGTCGGTTGTATAATGGCGTCAGAGCAGAAGAGCAGGCCCGTGTCCGGGATAATGATGGGGTGGGGCTGGCACGCAGATAGATTGGCATTCTGTCAGGTACCTACTCCATTACACAGTCGGTAAATGACCGATGCTACTGATAAACCCACTCGGGCATTAAGACTTCACCAATTAACACGGCGCCATTAGCGTGGCTGATAGATTGGTAAATGCTGGAGCTCGCTGCTGCTGCAGTACAGAGCAGGTTTTCACAAGGATTTGGGAACAAATGGCTTCGTAAGTTCATTTGTAATACAGTAGTGTGCATCTTAGGCTGAGTCGACAAGAAAATAAGATTTACATAAAAGAGCTCTGGGGCCATGTTTCAGGATTCTAATAATGTTGAATTGACCAGAAAATGAGATTTACTTGAAATGACACTGGGGCCCCGAGTAAGCCATTTGTTTCAGGATTCCGACAAACGAGTGTGGCAGGCGCTCTCGACAGCGAACGATGCCCTGCAAAGACGCTGACAAGAATGCCAACCTAGCTGATTTGGTTTGATTCAGTTTCACTACGCTTATATCTACATAAACAGAGGTGTGAGGGGGAAGGGGCGGGGCTAAAAACTCATAAATGTTTGGTTCAAAGCTGAGAAATATGAAAAATAAACAAGCACCATGGAAATCAACACTGAGATGGTGCGACATGTGAAATAAATATATTAAATATAGCACTATGGTTTAACCAGCATTTGGGGGGTTTTTTCTCCCCCTTCTGTTCTTGGCTCAGATATCCAGACTTCTGTAGCACTTACGATCTGTCCTCGGACATATGTTTTACCGTGTTGGGGTCAGTTTAGCAGCTCATTTGTCAAAAATTGCTTCCCGGGAAGCCAAAATAAGCCGTGTGTCTGGTTCGCTCCCTGCAGCGGGGCCGAAACGGGGTTTGCTCTGCATTCTCACCGCGATCAAATCGTATCAGAGATTGCGTGGAGGCCGACTGAGGCCACCCTCTCTCACGCAGTCTCAGATCCATTACTTCGTTTGCATCCGAGCGTGACTGCCGTGTTCACATCCGACCGTGTGAGCTGCATCAGGACGAGAGTCAAAACGACCGAATGAATCAGAGCGAAACTGATACTTTTGGTTTGTTCGATTTTGGGGTTGAGTCTATATTTATCACAATTAAAGAAAACCAGAAAGAAAGAAAGAAAGAAAGAAACCAAAAAGAAAGAAAGACAGAAAGAAAGACAATAAGAAAGAAAACCAGAAAGAAAGGAAGACAGAAAGACTTATCATACGCAGGGTCGTGGGGCAGCCTGGAGCCTATCCCAGGGGGCTCGGGACACAAGGCGGGACACACTCTGGGCGGGGTGCCACCACATCGCATGGAGCAATCACACACACATTCACACACCCGTTAATACACTACGGACAATTTAGAGATGCCAATCAGTCTACAACGCATGTCTATGGACTGGGGGAGGAAACTAAATAAATGCTAATGATCTAAACAACCAGCTTAAAACATGTCGCATATCACATCTAGTGTTTATTTTCTCGTTTTGTTGGTCAACAATCCAAACATCCAGAACAGACGGCAATTCCACAACAGCTACAGCTCTGCCCTTTGGCTCAGTTTAGCGGCTCACGTCTAGACAAAAAAATGCTGCCTGCGACTCAGAATACACATGTTCAGTTCACTTCCTGCAGCTGGAGTCGAATCACTTTCTGAGGTCATTAAAACTCCCAGGACACTTATCGTAAAAGAGTAGGGGTGTACCCCCGGTGTCCTGGCGAAATTCCCCCATTGGCCCTTCTCCATCATGGCTCCCTAATAATAATCCCCATCTCTGAATTGGCTACACCGCTCTCTCCTCTCCACTAATAGCGGATGTGTGGTGGGTGTTCAGGAGCACTACGGCTGCCGTCGCATCATCCAGGTGGAGGTTACACACTAGTCGTGGTTGTGTGTGTTCTCGCCTGCCTAAATGTACCCTAAAGGAAGACTCACCGGTAAGGTTGGTTCGTGCGCTGTAGGTGCCCAGGTACACGCCGTCCGTGTTGGGTGTGTAGCACTCGAAAACGCCCTGGTCCTTGGCCTGCAGCTTGGTGATGTGCAGAAGGGCGGAGTCGCCGCTCAGTCTCTCGACGTAGATCTCTTTGGCATTGACGCGCTGGGAATAGACGGCGTAGGCGTAGTTGGACTGGGCTGTGCTGACGATACGGATCTCTCGATCAGGAGCTGTATCGAGGTACATCGACCACTCAAAGTCCTGCTCCATTCCCTCTCTGTAGCCGGTCACGTTACACCAGATGGTCACGTGGGTGCCCTCGGTCCGCACCAGAGGCCCAGGCTGCACCGACACCAGCCTCTGGGCTGTACTCACGCCTGCTGAGGAGAGAGAGAGAGAAATAAGAAGGGAGAAAACACTTAGTGAAGGACAAAACACACAACACGACTCCATTTTCTATACATGTTCCCAAAAGCATCTGCTGTGCAACGAGATGTCAAGCTGTTCAGTCCACTTACGCTTGATGAAGCCTTTTTAGTCTGTGCGAGAGTCTGCCTGAGTGTCTACAGGCAGTGTTTGACCTACACTACTTCAACAAGGCCTATTAGTGGCCCTCAGCAGACAGATACACTACAGCTTTCACAACCACTCACAACACTCCCCACAAACACACTGTGTGTGTGTGTGTGTGTGTGTGTGTGTGTGTGAGGTCTGCTCGTTACAGTGGACGTCACGGAGCAAGCAGGTTATAATCAGAAGACAAACAAACGCTTCATGCAAATTAATGAACGGAAGTGCTTTTGATCGTGCTGTCAAAACACGGCCCAGGATTTAGCAGAACTAATTATTCCGTCACTTAGGAATTAGCAGTGAACAGAGGCGGTTTTGAGCAACTCAATGAGCACATGATAAAAGAGCAATTTTCCCCTCGATGAGGACGGGCTCTCGTCAGTAAAGGTGGGCCGCGATCTGCGAGATTAGCTCGACGTTCGAGTTTATCCTGAAACAGCTGCTCCTGAAAAACAGGGATGGCGGAGAAAGCCTGTTTGTGCTTCGGCCGTTTGCGGTACTGTCGCGAGTAGAGAGAGGCGCTCTCAGGCCGTGTCTGCGTACTGGCAGCTTGGCAGGATTAGAGGAGGAAAAATGTGAAACAGTTGGAGGTGAAGAAACAGTTAGGGAGCGATGCTTCGGATGTCATTGTCCAATCTGTAAGAACGGAAAAAAGGAGAGCCCATCTGCTACAAAGTCCCATCTGGCATGGTTCTGTGACTCAGTGAATGTGTCTGTGTGTGTGTGCGCGTAGGTGTAGATGTAAGCGAGATGGAGAGGGAGTAAATGTTGCTTGCAAATCAGCTGAACAGCCAGTGACTTAATTACTCTGAAATATGCGCATGCATTAATGTGCCACCTTGGAACAGACTGAAAGTGGCCATTCTCTTGGAATAGATTGAAAGAACACCCCCCCCCCCCCCCACACACACACACACACACCAGCATATGCTTACCCTACCCATCTCCAGTCATTTTTATGCTGTGTGTACACACACACACACACACACACACACACACACACACACACACACATCCAAGCAATACGTCTGACTGTCTGTATCTGAGTAAAAAGATAAATCCAGGCCAACAATGCACTACGCACTTTCCACCGCACCGGGGTCTTATCAAACGTCTGCTCATGGTATGTGTAACACACTCAAAGGAAAGGGCTCTCTATCCACCTTGCTCCTCAAAATACAAATGCCCATGATTGGCGAGTCTGACTGTGATTGACAGGACAGAATAACACCCGTCCCACCCAGAGCGCACGGTCGGTTTAGCCTCTCTCGGACTCCTGAACGGCGGTGATTTCATCGGGATTCCAACTCGCGATCTCCGGGTGATCTCCGGACGATGGGGCGAGCGCTTCTGCTCCACTCGGGAGCCCCAGCAGTCGAAGACGTCTGATCGAGAAGCGTACACCTCGCCCTTTCAGTATACTCTAGAAATTCATTTACTAAGTGCACAGGTGTTCAAACAACCAATGAAGAGTCCCAGTTTATACCGATGTGGAAACGTTTTCTGTGTCGACTTGCGCAGACGGTGTCTGGCAGTGCAGGACTCTTATAAACAGGGCCGCGACTAACGATCGTTTTCATAAACGATTAGTCGGCCGATCATTTTTGCGATTAAAGTTACGCTGCTCCCGCGTCGCTGGACGTAAGAACGGATGGTGTTGCGTTTTAAGAAAAATAAAATCCCCCCTTTCAGCGTGTTTTCAGAATTACGACTAAATACAAACGCCGATCCTAACACGGTAGTTCACACGAGAAAAGTGTAAAGATGACGAAAACTTGCTCGGAGCAGGATCCGTGTCCGCCAGTACTGCGTGTTACTACAGCATGGATTATTTTCCCCAAACATTTCACGGCGGGTATATTGTGGAAATAATTGATCGCGTCCTCTTAGACTTTTCCACGCCGAGAGCTGAGAGTCGGGTAACGTGACGTGGTGAGCCGTCATGTCGTGTCCTGACTGCTTTTCTCCAGATCGCAGGCAGACGCCTGTCTCCACACCCACACCTGTGATTACGCACGCGGGTGTGCTGGATCTGAGGCCGGCTCAACAGCACTGACATGCTGATCGGCTCTCGCTCCCTCCCCCTTTCTCGACTCGTTCTTCCATGCCACGCACGTAGCTCTCTGTTGCTGTCTTTGCGCTAACCGTCACCCTCACCGCATGGTCGAGCCTCACGTGTGCCTGCGCGCGTCTGGTCTCACGTGTGAAACGTCCCCGCGGCCACTCGACCTGTCAGAACCGTCGACGGCTCGTTCGCAGAGTGACGGACGCACGATGCTGTGGCAAAGGGAACAAACGCCATTTCTCCACGGATGAACAAGACAGCCGTCTCTTTTTGATGTCTACATTAGCGCACTCTCGAGGCCTTGCAAAGAGCGCTAGCATTTGTTCCGGTAATTAGACGATGCAGAGTGCTCACGAGACAAAGAACGCGGCTGAATCTTTTGCTTGTACAGCATCTTACAACTTTAAAATCATAGCTTGCGTTCGATTTTTGTATTACGGCAGCTTGCTGCGGCTGCACGGTTGAGACAGACGCAACGTTTTCTGCCCGATTGCGATTTGAATACGCAGCGACGGGACGCTCTACAGAAAGGCGTGTGATTATTGCGCTGGATGTGATTTGTCCGAAAACACTTCGAGAACGGTCAATGAGGAAAATCTGGGACTTGGGAACACAATCGTATCGCACATACAACAACGGGTCCTTTTCTCCAGAACAGCCTGAAATCCTGCGAGTGATGCAACTCGGCAGCTGGGAAGGACAGCCTGCTCGCCCGCGCCCCATCAGAGGGATCCCGTGAGGACGGGGCTTAAACACGACGGTGGCACTCTGAAGATGTTAAACTGGAGCAGTCCTGACAGCCTTATCCTATCGCTTAACGCCACACAGGGGCACAGGCTTTTTGGTTTTTTATGTGGTTCATGCTACACTTACCCAGAATAACAGCTCTGCCCTGACACACAGCCCACAGCATCAAACATGCAGCACTTACAAAGTAGCCTGCATTTAAAGCCAGACACACAAACACTCTCTCCCTCTCTTTTCCCATCTCTCTGTCCCTCTCTTCCCCTCCCTGTCTCTCTTCCCCTCCCTCTCTTCCCCCCTCTCCCCATCTCTTTTCCTCTCTCTCTCTCTCTCTCTCGTTTCCTCTCGTTTCCTCTCTCTTTTCCTCTCTCTCCCCCCTCCCCCCCTCTCTCACCCCCCCTCTCCCTCTCTCTTTTCCTCTGCCTCTCCCCTCTCTCTCTTCCCCCTCTCTCTCTTTGCCTCTGTCTCTCCCATTTTCCTCTCTCATTTCCTCTCTCTTCCCCCTCCCCCCTCTCTCTTTTCCTCTCTTCCCCTCCCCCTCTCTCCCCCCTCCCCCGCCCTCTCTCTGTGTCGTTTCCTCTCTCTCTTTTCCTCTGTCTCTCCCCTGTTGTCCTCTCTCTCATTTCCTCTCTCCCCCTCCCTCTCTCCCCCCTCTCCGTTTTACTCTCTCTCTCTCGTTTCCTCTCTCTTCCCCCTCTCCCCCCCTTTTCCTCTCTCTCTTTTCCTCTCTTCCCCACCCTCTTTCTCCCCCACCCCTTTCCTCTCTCTCTTCCCTCTCTCTCTCTCTCTCTCTCATTTCCTCTCTCTCCTGCCCTCTGTTTTCCTCTCTCCCTCTCTTTTCCTCTCTTCCCCTCGCTCTGTCTCTCTCTTCCCCCTGTTTTCCTCTCCCTCTCTTTTCCTCTCTCTTCCCTCTCTCTCTCTCGTTTCCTCTCTCTCTTCCTCCCGTTTTCCTCTCTCCCGCTCTCTTTTCCTCCCCTCTCTCTCTTTTCCTCTCTCCCTCCCTCATCCTCTCTCTCTCATTTCCTCTCTTCCCCACCCTCTTTCTCTCTCGTTTCCTCTCTCTCTCTCTCTCCCTCTTCCCCTCCCTCTGTTGCTCTTCCCCCTCTGTTTTCCTCTCTCTCTCTCTCTCTCTCCTTTCTTTCTTTTCCTCTCTCTCTCTTGTTTCTTCTCTCTCTTCCCCCCTTTCTCAATCTCTCTTTTCCTCTCCTCTCTCCCTCTCTTTTCCTCTCTCTCTTCCCCCGTTTTCCTCTCTCTCTCTCTCTTTTCCTCTCTCTCATTTCTCCTCTCTTCCCCTTCTCTGGTTTCCTCTTTTCCTCTCCTCTCTCTCTCTCTCTCTCTCTCTCTCCCTCTCTCTTTCCTCTCTCTCTCTCTCACACAGTAAAGGTGGTTGGCGTGCATCAGCGTTATTACTCCAGCTGAAGGAGGTGACTTTCTTATTCCCACAGATGGTCATTTTTCTGCACCTGTTCACTGAATACGGAATAAGAAACAGTCAGTCGTGTCATTCGACAGCATTTCCATTTCTTGAGTCACAGTCCCGAGTCCGATGTGATACCCCGAGTCCTTACTCATAGCCTTCCTACTTTTTATTTGAATTTTTTTTTAAACATTGCCCTCACCGAGACATGACCAGCTGCTCTAGCCTTTATTCTTTTTTTTTTTTTTCTTCTTTCCCTTTTACATCCATTATAAGAGAGAATAAAAAGACGATGATAAAAGGTTTATGACCAGAAATGAGAGCGGGAGATTGAGGAGAAAAAGCTAAGCCTGATGGGATTAAAGCCAGCTAAAGAGGAAAGGGATAAAGAATACTCAGGGAAAGAAAGATGGACTGGAAGAACATTCAGTCAGCAAAAAAACTCCGGGTTAAGGGTTCTGATCAATCCCGTGCTAAACCTGATCTCTTCTTGCATGGCACGCGGATTACTTCTTGCTTTAATTGGCGCTCATAAGGTGCTTTAACGGAGCGGTTGCGTTTATGGACATCGTGGATCTGTACGGCCCGCGAGAGCAACCTGATCCGCATCAAACAAACACGCCTTCCTAAACAATCAGGTTACGGACAGGAACACGAACACAGCGGAAACGTCTTACACAAACCCGGCGAGGCAATTACACGCAATCGGTTCTGCCCATCTCCACAAGACCTGAGGCATTGCCCACACACACACACACAAAACACACACTGAGCCAGAGTGGAAGACCCTGAAGACTGCTGGGTTGAAGTCAAGCAATTAAAAGATCTTTCATCAAACACAATACTCATTCTATCTCCTGAGATGGTGGGGAAAAAAATGAACTAGCCAAGTTGCCAATGAACTGCCCACCTGAGACCGTTTACACTGTTAGACTGAATTTAAGAAAGCTAAAAGGTGGAGGAAGAAAAAAAAAAAAAGAAAGAGATCCTCTGGTAAGAGTGCTAATAAATAAGGCAAACTGAATTACTAGCTCATGGACGCTGGCAGATGGTATGATTAATTTTTCAGCTGGAGAACGGTGGAGGACGAGAAGCAAATGAATGAGTCCTTTTTGTTAAAGATAACCTCGCAGGCCTAACCTTTTCATAAGTCCAGCTTTAAAAAAATAGTTCCACTCGGAAACACATTAAATACGTTCATGGGAATATACTGTGACATTTCAATCGATGGTGTTTCATAGGAGAGGGAAAAAAAATGTAGAAGACCTCAAACAGAAGTGATAACGGTCACGTTGCGCTATTAGCTCATAAAAAGAAAATCGAAAGAAAAAAAAAAAAAAAAGAGGGCGAGCTTTTTTCTTCACTCACAATTTCCCTGTGACATTTAACGTCATATTAATGAGAACTCCAACGTAGTGGTGGAGACAGTAATCGCTGCGCCTAAAAACGTTTGATTTTGCTAAATTTTTTTTCAAAATTTGTGACACCATCCATCCATCTTCTATACCGCGTATTCTACAGGGTCGCGGGGAACCTGGAGTCTATCCCAGGGAGCGTCGGGCACAAGGCAGGGTTCACCCTGGACAGGGTGCCAATCCATCGCAGGGCACAATCACATACACACTCACACACACATTCATACACTACGGACACTTTAGACACGCCGATCAGCCTACCATGCGTGTCTTTGCACTGGGGGAGGAAACCGGAGTACCCGGAGGAAACCCCCGCAGCACGGGGAGGACGTGCAAACTCCACACACACAGGGCCACGGTGGGACTCAAACCCACGACCCTGGAGGTGTGAGGTGAACGTGCTAACCACTAAGCCCCCGTGCGCCCATGTGTATAGTTATTTAATGAAAATAATCATCATTAAGCATCGTGACACTGTTGCTGGTATTAATATGAATGTTTGTTTGAATTACAGTGTACAGATGAGGAGGTCAGAGATCTGGACAGCCTAAAGGATTAAAGCACTGCTGCATCAATTTCTTTAGGTAGACAGGAAGTAAGGGTTAAATCCCGCTGGTGATACGATCAGCACTGTGGGGACGGAGGAAACTGATGAACATGTTAATGAAAGAAGATTAAACTAAACCGTTCATTTAGAATTTCCTAATAAAAGAATCTAACCGCATGCTAATTATACAGATTAATACGCAAGTCCTTTAATGATGATGGACAAATCAGACATACGATGCTCTCTTTTTCACTGATGAAAACCCCTCCCCCGCAAAAAAACCTGGACTTGCTGTGTAGAGAGTTTTGTCTATCGAGTTTTCAAAAGCAGAACTTCAAAGTGCGCAAAGTTAGTCTGGCGTTTTATAGCAGAAACGTCTTGCAAGAGAGATAACATGAGCAGCTGCTCTAGTCTCTAGTCCAACACTCCGGCTTTACAGCGTAACAGATGCTTATTAACACCGTCCAACAAAGAGTGGATGTGGGTTTCCATTTCGTTCTGGACTCGCTGGTCTTTTTATAGCCGATTCACAAAATTCGCCCTGTGATACCTCTGTTAGAAGAAAAGAAGGAGGGGAAAAAAGAAAAATGACAAAAACAGGCATCTGTGTAGTCTTTCAGCTGTGCAAGGCCAAACAACACACACAGTCTTCGAAAGCCAGTAGTTCGGGCAGGATGAGGACCCGCTGCTTCCTGCCTGTCTGTGTGTGAGCAGCTGGGGGCACAGCTGCAATCCTGTGTGTGCCTGAACGTAACTACGTGTGCAACGTCTGAAGTAGCATGCATGTCTACATTAAGCAAAACTACACGGAACGATGGAGTTGATCGAGCCCTAGTCTACTGGGGGGAAAAATAAATAAATGCTTTTAAGCACAATTCTAGAGGGATGTAATTATGCAGGCAGTGATGTGCGTGAACTTTGGTGTAGGACAAGGAAAATGTGCATTAGCTGGGTATACCATCACCAGGGAACATCTGCTGCATATACTACTCATGTGAACTTTCATCTGACGCTCATGTAGATAATATTACTAGGATAGTCTTCTCTCATTCAGAAATATTGCTAAGATAAGAAATATAATGTCACTACATGATGCAGAAATTTTACTTCATGCTTTCATCACCTCTAGATTAGATTACTGTAATGCCTCACTGTCTGGATGTTCCAGTAGGAGCATAAACAAACTCCAGTTAGTCCAGAATACAGCTGCAGCTTACTAGAACCGGAAGATACGCCCACATCACCCCGATCTTATCCACACTGCATCGGCTCCCAGTAAAATTTCATATTGATTATAAAATACTACTATGAACCTATAAAGCACTGAACGGTCTCGCGCGACAATATCTAAAAGAACTTTTGGTCGTCTATGATCCGCTACGCCTACTTAGATCAAAGGTGCAGGCTATTTGTTGGTGCCTCGAATAGTGAAAGCTACAGCAGGGGGAAGAGCTTTACGAAGCCCCACTGTTATGGAACAGTCTTCCTATTAGTGTTCAGGGTCAGCGTTTAAGTCCAGGCTGAAAACGTATTTGTTTACTCAAACCTACCATGAATAGACTTTATTTTATGTAAAGTACACGGTCGTACCTAACAATCTCTCCCTCTCTTTATGTCCCTCTCTCCTTCTGTCGAGCCACACATGATTTTATGGAGATGCCAGTGATCCTGACCCTTTCTGCACTCCGGACCTGCCTGGTCCATTCTGATTCCCTACCTCTGGATGGAGTTCTCATCAGCTGGAGGCTACAGCCTGGAGATTGCTGAGGACGGTGCTGCTTGAGGTACCATGGAAATGATTTTGGACCTCAATTCCACATGAACATTCGACGCTGTGGTTGCTGGGACGATGGTTGCAGCGATGGCCTTAGGACTGCGATTACCACATACAGTCTTACACTCAGGTCTCCTTTAGTGAACAGTGGACTAGTTCAACAAAGACTTCATGTTAAACCCATAATGAACTTTCTTTTACTTTCACACTATCCGTTGTGACCCAGATGAGGACGGGTTCCCTTCTGAGTCCGGTTCCTCTCAAGGTTTCTTCCTCATATCATCTCCTTGAGTTTTTCCTCACCACCGTCACCACCGGCTCGCCCAATAGGGATAAACTCACACACTTAAAACCTCCATCCTGTGTTTATATGTTTCTGTAAATCTGCTTTGAGACAATGACCATTGTTAAAAGCACTATACAAATAAAATTGAATTGAACATGCGCGCGCACACACACACACACACACACACACACCAGAACTGGGGAAGCTTTTACTAGAGTGATTAATCATAAGATCCTTGTGCCCAAAAGAGGTAATATGAAGACACTGTATGTGGAACACAGTGCGTGTCTGTGTATAGGGGACCTGAGTAATGAGGTCTGCTTTTGTGCGTGTGTGTGTGTGTGTGTGTGTGTGTGTGTGTGTGTATATATATGGGGGGGTGAAGAGAGGATCTGAAGAAGCACTGGCTATAAAATACTAGCGTGGGGCTGCAAGATTAATTGTAATTTGATCATTATTGCAGTGCGAGTTTCCAGAACGAATGCATTGCAATAACAGAGTGCATTAAAAGGGGAAATAATAACTGCACCATGGTAATTGCTTTCCCAACAAACTGAGTGTGCGTGCACAGATGACATCATTAAAAGTAAAAAAGTAAAAAAATAAAAAAATAAATAAAAAAATAAAAAGATGTGCACTGTTCGGTAGAGTGCCAAATAAATATCTGGCATCCAGAGTAAATATGTAAAGATGGGGGTAATTTGACTAGGTTACATGGCGTGTGCTATATATAGTGTAGAGGGTGTATTATAGCGTAGTGAATAGGAAGTCATTGGGGAGTTCACCGGTTTATTGGCAGGATACAAATACAAAAATATATTTGTGTATCAAGATGCACTCATGGCGCGTGTTTGTAGGCCTTGGAATATTTGGAAAAGTATCGTTTACGTTAATGCTAAACGTTTTATATGTAAAAAATATCTATGACAGTCTTTTATTTAATCGCATCTCATATCATTATAGTTGCCGTTATAGACAGTCAGAGCCTGGTAAAAAAAAACTAGGCTGAAATTTTATGAGTGATCAGATCGATTCGCTCGGCAGATTCGATCGGGCATTAGCGCAACTGGGAGCGGTTTCTAAAGTCTTCTTTTCGTTTATTTATTTCTTTTATTTACTCTTGATTGGGATGTTCTGATGGGCTGCATGGACGTTCAATCGGTGATGACAAGTAAATAAGCAATTACAGCGTGTGAAATGAGGAAAGCCTATGAATAGATTACTGATAACGATTCGAAACCCATATCCGCAAATCATCCGCTACAGGGCAAACGTCAGTCTGAATCTGCGGAGGGAATAAAACTGAAAGCCCGTGAGATTTACGAGGGTTTGAACCGGTCTGGGTTAGTTGGATGGCGCTGGATGGATTTAATCAGTGATATTGAGGGAAATCTTCAACAGAAGCACGATGAACAAATATTACAAGAGCAGCAGAATGAAAGTGTACCAGTGGGCTGCGTAAGGCACATTTTCACACCAGGAAATTTCACTAGCCCCTTGACTGAATCAAGGCTGATTTTAATTCCTAGGCTGCAGATCCAGGAACTTCTCTAGTTCCTGCAGATGAGGAACCAGTGGAACGGCACTTGCTGTACTGAACATTACCAGCTGGTCAAATGGGAGTTTCACAGAACGACCAACACTCTTACTCACCATTTTCCAAATAAGCAGGTAATAAGCAACCACTAAATCTTATTTTATATTAGAGGTGTCATGGCACGCCTGGCGAAGAAGAATGTTCCCGCAGTGCTTTTCTTTTTACACTAGTTATGAGGCCATGTTGCATTACTCTGGGTTGTACTTCCTGCTAACGGCATGCTGCTTGGAGAACCAACAAAAGTTGACTCGGGTCATGAAAGTGAACTTTATACATACACGACCACTGCTTTGCAACCTGACGCATTTGAAAATAAATAAATAAAAACAACACGATATCAGTCACAATACACTGCTCTAAAATATCATGGGTTTGGTTCAGTACGTTTATAAACACTGGGGAACTAAACTGTTAGTTAATTATAGTACCTGCTAGCTGATTGGACAGTTAAAATCCTTCAGCAAAGCCTGAAGTTCTGGAATATTTCTGGAATTGTTTCTTTTTTGTTTGTTTTTTTTTCCAGTTGCGCAGAAGTTGCCGCGGCCTTCGACGGAAGCGCACCGATTTATTCACCGGAGGAGCATTTGTAAAAGCAACGTGCAGTGCTCTGCCTGCCTTTTATTCACCTTCATCATATTGTGGGAGTCAATGGACCTCGGCAGCCTCACTGAGCACCAGCACGCATGCCTCTAAAGGTTATTTAGATGACAAATGAACAAATCCATACCCATAGTTATGCCCAGCGAGTCCGAAAAATGACTCAAAACACAACACATTAATATTTGGACATGTGAGTAGCCTATAAGTGTGGATACTCCATTTGTCTTCTTTTCTCCACTCCTCTCAGGCTTTTCTGTTTGGTGTTTTGTCAAGAAACTTTGTGTGTGTGTGCGCGTGTGCCTCCCCCCTCCCCCATTTACTTCAGTCATGGCCAATACCCACACAACAGCCAGCTCGCTCTTATAATACTACAATTACCTGAGATAGCCTTCAGCTGGGAAGGTGAAGTTTATTGAACTGCTGCTTATAAACCCTCTTCCACAGACTCAGACAGCCATGATTGGCTAGTGTGTCTGTGATTGATGGGGAGAGAGTATGCCACCCATCCCACCATGGTCACGTTTTCCCTCTTGCACTCCTGGCCACGGATGCCTGTTGGGATTGTTGGGATTCTAACTTGCGACCGCCGGGTGATAGGGTGAACACTTTTCCGCTGCACCACACCAAGCTTCTTCCCCAAACATAGAAGTGAAAAAGAAACTCTATTCTCTCTGGAACATCGATTCACTACAATTCGAATTCACCACATGAGGAAAAAAAATTAATAAAATAATTTTTTAAAAAACTTTCCTCATGCTGGCATGCTGATCCAGTGCTCGCAAAAAATAAATAAATAAATAAATAAATAAATATTCAACCCCCTTAAATGTCACTTGAATTATCTAGATTATAAAATGACAGTTTGATATTTCGTGCTGTCATGTTTTATATTCAAAGACCGATGCTCAAAATTCATTAACTTAAAGTGATATTGGTTTTATGTGGGGGGAAAATATTACGTGACAGAAATTACTAACTGAAAAATGCTGTTTGTAGAAGTATTCAACACCCGTGCTGTGGGAGCTCCAGGTCTACACCGGCGAAAGATACTGCCCTAAAGAGGACACATTTGGATTACGATTGGCCTCTATCTGTGAATCATTACTACAAAGAAAGAAAGAAAGAAACAAACAAACAAAAAATACTGTTTAAATGGACCCTCTTAATTCAATACCCATTGGTCAATCAGAATGAAAGCGGTGAAAATGGACCAGTCAGTGATATTAAGAGCTCTGCATTCAACAGGTCTTTATGGGACTCTGGCTTGAAAGCCATTACTGAGAAAAAAAAAAAAACAAACAAAAAAAACCCAAACACGACATCGAAGCATGGCTGGAGTTTGCCAGAGAGCAACAGAGTGATCCTGCTACAACGAACGGGGGATAAAGTTTTAAGGTTGGATGAGACACAAATGTAGCTTTTTGGCCAAAATATACATTTAAAAATTTTTAAAGTCGCTGTGTGGGTGGTGCAAACCAAAAACTCTGCTCGTTCCTCAACAAACACCATCCCAACAGTGAGGTATGCCGGGGGGATGCTGTTCCTCAGCGAGGACTGGTAATCTTGTAAAAAATTGAAGGACAGGTGGAGTTATGGCCGGAGGTTCACATTTCTTGATATTCCTCACTCCAGAGACTCCGAGGCTTTTGCTAGTGCTACCGAGTCAAGACAGACAAAAACGGGACATTTCGCTGTCTGACTGAGGCTGAAGAAACCACAGCACCATGTAATACAGAGGCGCGCCAGCCTCGTAGAGTTGTGAACCGGGATGGTGTTACATAAGGTACGATGACAAGAGCGTCACAACCAAGCAAGAGAAAGTCTGATAATGTGTTCAAGTTGCAGGGACCAACATAATGAATGTGAAAAGTACAAGGACCATGTCCCTAGATGACGCGTTCTCATCATGTTCATATACTTAACACAATTCTGTCTTCTGTAATTCATCCAGGACAATCACACACAAAATGGCACAATAGAATAAAAATAGAATCCAAAAATTGCTAAAGATGTGCGCTAAGCAAGTTAACGCAAGCAGAGCAGAGATAAAACATTCCTCTCCGGCCTCTCATGGTCACTCGTGTATTCTTTCTTTTTCTATTGAT
Source organism: Ictalurus punctatus (assembly GCF_001660625.3). Classification (NCBI taxonomy): domain Eukaryota; kingdom Metazoa; phylum Chordata; class Actinopteri; order Siluriformes; family Ictaluridae; genus Ictalurus; species Ictalurus punctatus. Next base: position 33,315,880 of record NC_030421.2, read on the forward strand.
CTCGACCCATTCGTTCTTTTGGCATGTGACAGAATTCCTGCTGCTCACGTTGGCCTTGCAGACCACTGAACACATGCAGGAGAGTTTAACGGGCTCATGGGGACACCGAAGTTGGAATGCTGCAGACAATGAACACCTAAATCCCCCATCAGAGGCATTAAACGGCATGAACCAGAATAAACTAGATCATAGCAAGATGTTCCTACCCAGAGACTACTGCTAATACAGCTGTGGAGTTGCAATGAGCAGATGTTCAGACCACTTGAACGCGGTTTCAGGTTTTCGGCGTTAAGTGTCAGTGGAACGACGGCAGGAGATCGGAGACCGCTGTAAAAGACTCCAGTAATTTACGGAATTCTAATTTAAATCTAGTCTTTAAGTGATCACTTAAACAAACTGATAGACTGAGATATATACACACTGAGATAGAGAGATGTACAAAAATAATCAAAAATATATGTAAAAAAAATAATATAAATAAATTAATAAATATAAAAATTAAAATAAATTAATAAAATAAATAAATTAATAAAATAATTTATATATAAATATATTTTTATTAATTTATTTTATGTATATAAATTTTTTTTTACAAAATTAATTATATAAAATAAATAGAAATATATAATTTATATATAAATATATTTTTTTTACAATTATTATATATAATTAATATATTTGTATTATATATCTAAATAAATAATTTTATTAAATTATATATAAATTAATTAAAATACATTAATTTACATATATAATTTTATATGCACACACACACACACACACACACATACACACACACACACACAAGATTGAGGGACAAAGACCAGGCATATTAAGAATATTGGATGCAGTGTGGTGATCAGTATTTGTGAATCTTTCTGCAAGGGCAGTAATGGGTAAGAATGGGTAAGAATGGTCAGATGTCTTGTTGCGAGTGGGCATGACTGGTCAAACGTTTTGCGGAAATGGGCAGGATTGGTTAAAAGTTTGTTGTGAGTTGGCAGAATTGGTCAAGCCTTCAGCAGGAACAGGTGGGATCAGTCAAGAGGCGTGGGGAGACTGATCCATCTTTCTGCAGGAGGAGGTGGGACTGGTCAAACTTTCTGTGCGTGGGAGTGGGCGGAACTGTGGGTTTGGTCAAACCCTGTTTGTGGGAATGCGCAGGATTGCTGAAGCGTTCCTCGGGAGCGGGCAGGATTGCTCAGCACCAGATTTCTTCTCTTTAGTGTCCTACAGCTTAACTTGATCAAGAATGGTCTCCACACACACCCAAACCGATCAAGAGAAACTCTAAAGAGGATTATGTAGAGGTCAACAGATGGGAAGAACCAAGCACTAATCCAACCACTCGAGTGCAGCTCTGATCTCCTCTCCTGAGGAAATGTCTCATTAGGGTCTGAGACTAGGCACTTAATCGCCATTTACATAATCTCACATCACAAATGCATGCCTGGGCACCCACCGTTTCTCAGGTGCATAAAGACATCGCTTCAAATTCACACCTTAGTTTGTTGCCAAGAACACAAAAGCCTAGAAACCAGCAAATCTTTATTTATTTTTCACTTCTCAGGTTCATGGGCTTCATTTTATGCTTGGAGTGAGCAGCCTGGAAAGACAGCACACACACACACACACACACACACACACACACACACACACACACACACACACACACACACACACACACACGTATGTTCAAACACTTCTATAAACCCCTGAACCAGAAGATGTACCTGACTGAGGGTTACAACCCAGACACACCAGAGGAAAAGCACAACACAACACATGCTCTCACCCTCTGAAGAACAGAGACCACACACTAATGTATGCACGCTGCACACACTGCACACACTGCACACACTGCACACACTGCACACACTGCACACACTGCACACACTGCACACGCAGTCTCACAGCTACCTCTGAAAGCACACAGTTGTGGTGAACAACAGTCACACAGTCATGCTCCTCAGCAGGGTCTGAAATTAATGCCTGCCACCCACCAAATGGAAACAAACTATTGCAGTAGCATGTGAAATTACCCACAGTGGCAAGTAGACTTTTCAAATTACTCCAAGATATATTTCGCCCTGCTACCAGTTTGTACGTTGCAGGTGGAACTCAATTGCCCACTCCAAGTGCTGCATCACTGTCAGTTCATACTTAACTCTCTCTGCCATCCAGCTTTTTTTTATTCCAATTGTTCTTCACACCAAAAACGCCCTATAATAACCTCATGACTCTAAACCGAGCAATGCCAAGCTGAAATTAAATAAAATAAATAAATAAATAAATAAATAAATAAATAATACAAAAAAAAAAACACTGAATTTGTTTGAACGTGTATAACTCACGTCTACGCCAGCCGTGAATTGTGTTGGCGTCTCTGAGGAATTAAACCTCCAGTAGGGGGGACTAGACTTACAAGGAAAGCCACGCCCAAGTAAAAGAAAACATACGAACAGTTTATTAACATAAAACTATTTATATTAATATAATTAGAAAATGCGAATTCGAAAATGAAACGGAAAAATAAACACCACCATCAAAATGTAAACACTAAAGCAAAGCTGATTAATCTTTCATAGAAATATTAATTGCTTGGCTTGTGTGTGTGTGTTTTTTTTTTTTTTTTTTTGCATTCTTTTTTGCCTATGTCACTGCAAAGTTCATTTCCGAGCCCGTTTGGAAATGAGAGGAAAACTCTAGGGGAAAGAAAAAGAAAAAAAAAATCTACTTTGCTCATTAAATTAGAATCTGATATAAACAACTGTTACACCGGTCTTCTGTTCTTTCGCTGATGATTTTAATTGCTCATCAAAACAGTACAAATGCTGCTTTTGTCCGAACATGCAAATGTGAAATGATTTGAATCGGTATCGGGAAGATTTCTCATGCTTTTTGCCTGGGTCCTGTGTGTTTCTGCATGCTCCTGCAAACTAAACTGATTTCCACGAAAAGTAAAGATCATCTTTTCCTTTAAGGACAGAGCCTAGTCAAGACTATAAATTAGACTATAACTAATTTAACAAACCCATTAAATTAAACTAATTAGCGAATGTATGCCATTTTAGTGCCCTTTTATTTTTGGTAGCATCAAATTTCAGAAGTAAGAACAATAAATAAAATGAGAAGCAACATGATGGGTATAAACCCAGCGGCCGGCATGTCTCAAGTCTCTCCCGGACTGATGTACCTCCACTTTCCAGATATGAACGAGCGTTTTCATGGCTGTAAGAATCCCACAGAGTTAAACGTCTGACAACGACGACACCCTTCGCCACCTCACTAAACCTCATGCACCTACAGCACAGCGCGAATAAAAAGAGTACTGTCTCGGTAATTCCATATTTCACCATACAGAGCACTCCACCACAGATTTGCAGAGAAAACATCTTGGTGCTGATTAGATAAGAAGCTGTTCTACTGGACACCGCTGATAAATGTGACGGAAGCCGTTTATCCACCTGCACATTTTTTCACGTGGAGGGGTTGATGAGGTTTATTCAAATTTAGCCTTCAGCAAAGAATTGTACAAATATGAAAACACCCACAGGGCAGATATCCAACATACAGTCGTACCAGGTCATTTTTAAGCTCTGAAAATACCAAAAAGAACCGGCCTGAAGGCAGCCATTTACACAGAAAATGGACTAACCCGGTGGCCATAATCCTGCTAACCTATAATGTACAGACATCTAGTAAACAAGAAATTTTCAATTTGTTGTTGGCTAAAACAACCCTGCCTGACCTACACATCGAACCAGGTCTGTTCTGACACAAGACTGATGCTGTGTGTTGCTCCCAAACACTCACTCGTTTGCTTGGTCTGAGTGAAAGGAGTAGCTAATGGAGGCAACAGTGAGGCGATGCACAGATGGAGGACGTTGGCACTGGCCTGCAGGGTATTACGCTCTTTTACACCGTGGCCTTATGTTAAATAGCGGCTCGCATCTGCCCAACTGAATTCCTGCTTCCACTCAATTTCGCAAAAAAAATTGACAAATAAATATGCGCCATTTCCTTCAGGTCTCACTTGGGGGTGTAGGGGGTGGGGGGTGGGGGGGGGGGGGGGGTTTGAAATAAAGTGCCGCGATTTTAAAGACGACAGAACAGAGACAGACACAAGAGGCAGTGTGACGAGCAATAAGAGACGTGCTCGTCACGTGTGTATGGACAGTGATGGCGCCATCACCGCTATTACAAAGTACTTGAGCTCTTCAGAAACCATTAAGCACATCTACAGCTCGCATTAGTAGCTGTCGTTGAAAGACTGGTGCATTACAACGCCAACAAGGAGCACAAAAGCACTTACAAGGCTAGCTTGGACCATCTAGTCATTAGTAATGAACATTTTGACTATCCGTCCACGCTAATGGACAACTCGCACACACCAAAAAGAGACACACCAGCGCAATAATGGCTGACAATTCAGCTCTCTACAGCTGCATGGTCTTGTACTTCAAAAGGAAATCTGCTGTTAAGTGCAATAGGTGTGAGAGCTGGCCTTTGATTAACACCACTACATTGCTTTGAAGGGCTCAGCAGGCATAAACCATTCGACAAAGCATATAGTTATCCACTCTGAAAGAGCCGCAGAATGGCAACATCATTCTCGTCATAAAGCAAAAACAAAGCATGTGAATAAAGCCGCTCGTGCGTGCTGCAATTAGTCTCTTATCTCTCTCTCTGCCTTGTGTCTGCGCCGTCTCTCTCCCCCTCTATAAACTGCACTTAAATGTTCCTGCTCTGGAGCGGAGTTAAAAAAAAAAACAAAAAAAAACCTTGCCTCAGGACTTGGAAACCGTCGTGTGTTTTACGCTACACACAAAGCGAAGGGCGTTTTCACACCTGGCGAGTTCGGAGAGTTTGTCATGGGACATCCGGTGCGTTTTCTCTCCCTTGGTTCAATTTGTTTAGACTCGGGCTGCAATTAAAGATTATTGTGATAACCGATTAATCTATCGATTATTATATCGGATTTAAAAGGCCAATTTAATTTTTTTTGAAAAATCGTTATTTCAAATTCAAGGCTATGAAAAAGGTATTAAATGGATCTATGTGGGCTATGCAGTACATTGTGCAGAGGATTTTTAAAAATATTAACATTATATTTTGAAAAGAAAAACAAACGACAAAGCCCCCCCCCCCCCCTAAAGATTGTCCACAAGCTGAAATACAAAAAAAAATTCAAATAAGAACAAAAATCACAAACTAGTAAAAAAACAAAAAAACAAAAAAAAAACAAAAACAAAAAAAAAAACACTGCTCTCATGAAAAACACAATTATTTTTGTTTCTAAATATCGCTAAATATTGCATCAAACATCAAATTTGTTCATAAAATTGAATATTTTAGTCAGAATTATTGCATTTCCTTTCTTTCTTCCTTTCCTTTCTGTTTGACTGACGCGTGGTCTCGCACTCGTTCGGTGAAGTTTAACGGAGACTCGCTCGCTGTCAGGACGAGACTTTATGTAAAATGGAAATACTGGTGTGAATTTCTAACGTTTACAGATAAGAATTTGACGGTAAACATGTCATTCCTGCACTGAAGAAAACACGTCTGGAACACGTTAAACCACAAAAACGCATATAGACACAGGTTTACAAAGTGTTTAGCGAGCATCTCAAGGAGATGGGCTTTAAAATCGCTCCATGGAACATATAAATAAACTAAAATCTAATAACTACAGCTAAAAAGAAAGCCACGATAAGCTCACGGAGCTGCTGTCTACCCATCTTGATGGATGACCGCTAAGGGCGGAACCCCTGAACATAAACAGGTGCACTCTGACCAATGGGACGACAATTGACTCGCATTGGACTTGCATAAACACGTTTTGGGACGCTTCGATCTGTTTGAAGCGAACCAAGCCAAAGAGAAAATACGACATTGTAACAATTTAAAGCGATAGTTCACCCAAAAATGACAATTTTGTCATCGATTACTCACCCTCGTGTCGCTCCAACCCCGTAAGACTCTCGGTCATGTTCGGAACGCAAATGAAAACATTTTTAATAAAAACCCGGGGAGATTTCTGTCCCTCTGTTTACAGTCCGGTAAGCGAAACGTTGAGTGAGTAACTGATGACAGAATTTCCATTTTTGTGTGAACTGTCCCTTTAAGTCCCTGTTTCGGAACAAAGCACGGACCTACAGGTCTGAAAACGCCCCGAGACGTTCCGACACCGTGCATGCCTGAAACCCACGAGAGACCGGCTACCTGTGCAGAGCAAGCCAAGACCTCCATGTGAACCGTGTGTGTGTGATGTGAAATGTTACAGTTCAAAGAGCCGGGATCAGGTGGCTGTAACAGGCGTGGAGTCAGCCGCAGGTCAGAACACGGCACACTTTCCTGATTACAACCAATCATCAGCTTACCCTGAAAAGGGGTTGAATGGGGACATCAAACCACAGACAGTAAAATCTTCTAATCATTTCTACTACTGCATCTCGAGCACTTTCTTCACACACTCATACATTTCCATTTAAAAAAAAAAAAAAAACACACCCACACACTAGCCATCCGCTGCTTTATGTCCTGCCTCTTCAATACCACAGCTTGTACATCATCATCACCCCATGCCCCAGCTCGACCAAACGCTCGATTTTACCACACTTCCCAAAGTTAACGCTCTCGCACATTCTCACGCTGATCCGAAAGACACGCTTATTGTCTAGAAGCAGCCAATACTTTGTCGATTTTAATGTTTATTTTAGAAGCAATATCTAAAACATAAAATAACAAACATGACCCTGGAAACCATGTCTATTTCTAAAACCCTCCTTTATTCATCGCGAACAGCCGTTTTAGAAGACTCTGGCGTCTTACCCAACGTGATCTCTACAGAAAGCCAAGGCGAGTTTATAAAGTTCATTTAAAATAAATAAATAAATAAATAAATAAATAAATAAAGACCCTTTCTGAAAAATCATTCATAAAATATTTACATTCTCTTAAAATGGAGGTCTCAAAGTATGTTCTAGACCGAGGGGTTCCCAAACTATTTGGGCAAAACAAACATAAATGGACTTTTTTTGTGACCCCCCAAACCTTGACCATCATTTAGGACTATTTGGACAATTCATCATATGTCAGTAAGAGACGTGTAAGATAAACGACAACTACAAACCAAAAGGAACATTTCCTTGCACTTGGCGCACTTGGCTTAGCGGGAATGGTGAGCTTAAACCTCCTGATGGAGCTTTTCGAAAATTCAGGAGATGTGTTTGAAAGGGCACGTCTCTTTTCCGCTGTAAAAATCCAGCTTCTAACAATACTTGGATTTAATCCAGCTTCACGCAGACAGGAGCTTGCGCAGGGGATAATCATTTTCAGTGCACACAAAGAAATATCCGGGTACTCTTTCAGCAGTGTACCAAATGTCCCATTCGATAACCGTGTCGGCGTGTATTCATGTCCGTTTATTCGACGTCTGCTCTTCCACCGCGTCAAAGTCACATGATATGAGGTTGAGGAACGAGCAGAAGTAGAGGGATGGAGAAATGTGACCATTTTCATGGCTGACTTCCTATGCGAGTGTATCGTTGCCAGGTGCAAAGGGGGAAAAAAAACAAAAACAACCATTTGCACTATCAATTAAAACATAGTTTAAATGCATCTCAGCACGTTCGCCTCACACCGCCAGGGTCGGGGGTTCGATTCCCACCGTGGCCCTGTGTGTGTGGAGTTTGCATGTTCTCCCCGTGCTGCGGGGGTTTCCTCCGGGTACTCCGGTTTCCTCCCCCAGTCCAAACACATGCATGGTAGGCTGATCGGCGTGTCTAAAGTGTCCGTCGTGTATGAATGTGTGTGTGTGTGTGTGTGTGTGTGTGTGTGTGTATGTATGTGATTGTGCTGTCCAATGGATTGGCACCCTGTCCAGGGTGTACCCCGCCTTGTGCCCGATGCTCCCTGGGATAGACTCCAGGTTCCCCGCGACCCTGAAAAGGATCAGCGGTATAAAGGATGGATGGATGGATTAAATGTGTCTCAGAGTAACTTCTCAAAATAATAGCATCCGAAACACGTCATAGTTCGAGTGATATTACTCTGTACAATAAGTGAAGAAAAACAAAAGGAGGTCACTGAGGGGTCCTTTCACAGCCCCATTTGTAAATCAACCCGACCACATTTTCGGAAACCTTCACAGAAAAGACACGATTTTGTTCAAAGCCTGATCCATGTATGGCTGTTTGCCAGAGATCAATCATGGTGATATCCGAAAGGTTTTCCAGGACCACCCCGCATTTGTGCAACCCACAACATTGTTGTAGACGATGACCTCCAATGAACTTGTAAAAAGTACGGGTATGGGATCTGAATTATTGAGCGTAGGGTTTACTCACATGCTTGTGCGGAAAGAAAAACAGGTGCAGGGTGTGTTTTATGTGCAGATCATGTCTTTCGCAGGTGTAGTTTGAACACATTAAAATGTTGGCATAGATGTTCGACAAGACCTCCATCCATCCATCCATTTTCTGGAATGCTTATCCTACACAGGGTCACAGGAGAGCCTGGAGCCAATCCCAGGGGACCCGGGGGACACCGTGGACAGGGTGCCGACCCATCGCAGGGCGCATTCACACACCCATTCGCACACTAAGGACAATTTGGAAATAGCAATCAGCCTACAACGCATGTCTTTGGACTGTGGGAGGAAGTCGGAGTACCCGGAGGAAACCCCCGAAGCATGGGGAGAACATGCAAACACCACGCAAACAGGGAGGAGGTGGGAATCGAACCCCACAACCCTGGAGATGCGAAGCAAACGTGCTAACCGCTAGGCCGCCGTGCTCTCCGTTCTACAAGACATGCTTGATGATTTTTCTTTTTATTCTGAAAGTTTCAGAAAACTTTTCAGAAATGCGTTTGGTATATACTGACATTTACAACTGCTGGTACAAATCAATGGTTACCAAGCAGAGATGCGCCACCCTGCACTTGCTTCCCTGTTTTAACACATCCATGTCGACTCAGTAAAGGTCTGTTCAATTACTGAAGACTTGCATCAGGCAGGTTCGATCAGGGAAACACTGCAGGAATAAACCAGGACTGGAATTTGATATAGAGACCACACACACACACACAGACCCACACACACACACAGACCCACACACACACACAGACCCACACACACACACACACACACACACACACACACACACACACACACACACACACACACACACACACACACACACACACACACACACACACACACACACACACACACAGGCCTGTTACCTTCCCCTGCTGCATCATGTCCACATATCACTTTCCCTCTAAAGACCACAACATTCCATTATACACACGTTAGAAGCACGTTATCCCCGACCCTCTCTGGTCCACCGTACATCTGACCTCGCGTTAGGTTCTAGACCTTTGTACCTGCACTGGAGCAGTGTGTTTTGTGTCCAATGGATGCCAAGACCACATCTGTACCTTCCACCCATGCTCCTATACTTCCCCACCATCCCTCAGGAATAACTCTAGACTCTGCCCTCCTTTCCTATTCCATTCCATCCATCCATCCATCCATCCATCCATCCATCAACAACAGACATGTTGAAATATTTAGTGTTTACGGGCAATCCGTGGGCCATAGCCTAATGCCCCCTCTGCAAACAAGTCCCCGTCTGGGCTCTTAGTGTCTGTTGTGGCCTCCCACACACACCTGCTCCACTTACACCATCCTTTTTCCTCGTCTTTTCTAGCGATCTTTCCATCCTGACATCCTTTACGTCTCTCTCCCACACCCTCCGTCTCTCTTTTTGTCCATTACACAGAGTGCTAGCTTATCATCAGCAGCCATGCATTAGGAGGCTGGATCTGCTCAGCAAACCTCTAAACATACAGTCGGTACAGAGCAAACACATCGCACAAGAGCTGTCACTCACACACAGAGCTGGTAACAGTTAACATCTCTCGCTATCGCTCTTCCCACCCCACTCTTACACAGCTATTGAAGCAATTTCTTCAGTTTGGCTCAGTAAACATCAGCGCTAATTGAAAGTGCATGTGGACTCGTCGTGAATGACAGCTTTGAGTTACGTGTTCATAATTTCCATTCGCATGTTCGCCAATCCAGCCTTGGATTATAACTGGAGCTAATTAGGTATTAATTAGTCTCTGGTTGTTGGTGTGTTTATTGTTTGTAGTGATTGTTAGTCACACTGTGCATTTATGCTGCTGTGGGGAGTAAAATAAGCAGCAGCCCTGCTGGGAGTTCAATCCCTCCCCCCTCTTCCTTCCCTCCCTCCTTCCCTCGTCCTTCTCCTAAATCTTTAGTCATGCTTCTGTTCCTGAGGAAAGCAATCAAATAGCAGCCATCTGACTACAGTTAATGAAGGCCCGCTCCAGCCATTATGCCGCATACAGCTGTGTGTGTGTGGCAGACTGGGAAAAGCCTTCACGTTTTTGACATTTTTCAAGTATAAATAGTTTTAAACTACAACCGACACACGGTTCTCTTTCGTATGCGTCTCAACCACAAGCATTTTCAATTCTGTTTATCAGCAAATGTGAAAAGTGAGATTTAATCCAACTCCGCTGAAAGACACACTCGCCTACCCTTTATATTTATAACCTAATCTACTTCTGGAGAAACAACATTACTGCCAAATTGTAAAGAAGTGTTCATTTAGAGCGGGAAATCTGTTAACTGTGCTGATCAGACGTGTCTCGGTTTTGCAATGGCACAGAGCTGTCCAACATCCATCCGCTCTCCGTACCGCGTATCCAACACAGGGTCGCGGGGAGCCTGGAGACGATCCCAAGGGACTCGGAGCGAAAACGAGTACGGCGGAAGGCGGACGTGACTCTGACGAGGAGTTTATCGCTAAACGAGGAGCTACGTCTACAACCTGGAACTGGTTTGTTTACAGAAAATCAGTTTGACTTTAAGATCAGTGTTTGTGTTTCTGAGGCTCTCAAGATCACGGCGATCACTTGTAGCTAAAAAAACAGTGGTGAACGGTACTCTATTTAATATCGTCACTGATATCGTTATCGCAATAAATACCTGAAAATATCACGATATAGTTTTTAAGTCCATATCGACCATCCCTAGCAGACAGCCAGGGCAAAGTTGTCTCATCATCTTTTTTTTAATAAGCTGTTTAAATCACCAGTAATTTAGCAACTAGATTAACCTCCTGAGAGCTGAAACCTCAGAAAATGCACTGCGTAGCCGATGCTTAGATATTTGCCCTCGTCAGGACATATTTTTCTCCCATGGTGGCTTAGTGGTTAGCACGTTCGCCTCACACCGTGCCCCTGTGTGTGTGGAGTGTGCATGTTCTCCCCGTGCTGCGGGGGTTTCCTCCGGGTACTCCGGTTTCCTCCCCCAGTCCAAAGATGGTAGTCTGATTGGCGTGTCTAAAGTGTCCGTAGTGTATGAATGTGTGTGTGAGTGTGTATGTGATTGTGCCCTGCGATGGATTGGCACCCTGTCCAGGGTGAACCCTGCCTCGTGCCCCATGCTCCCTGGGATAGACTCCAGGTTCCCCGTGACCCTGAAAAGGATAAAGTGGTATAGAATGTCTATATGTATATGGATGGATGTCTGGATATAACCTACATAAACATTTCCACATATTTATTTAGATTACGTTTTCTTGTAAAAAATCAGACAAAACCCGATGTTGAGTCTTTGATGACTGTTTTCCAAAATTCAGCCACAGCAATATCTGGTTTGTAGACGTAGAGTATAGTAATGGGGTTTAAAAAAAAAAAAAAAAACCCTCCTGACTACAGCAAATGTCTGAGAAACAGCTCTATACTGCACTTACTGAGGTTTCGACAGATCTCAGGAGATTAATCAAGTTACATACGACCGATCTATCGATACATAATCGATACGTTTTCTAAGAAACTGTGTGAATGACCAGCGGTAACTCGGTCTAATGACTGGCTGCAGGAGAACGTCAAGATGACAGCGCACGCATGTACAGTCAGGTCCATAAGTATTTGGACAGCGACGCAAATTTCGTAATTACGCCTCTTTCCACCACCACGATGGATTTGATCGTCCACTTTAGTTGCCTTCCATGGACGTAAAGGCCTTTTGGTGTTGCTGAGCATGCCAGTGCATTCCTTCTTCTTAAGAATGGACTAAACTATTGATTTGGCCACTCCTGAAGTTTCTACCATCTCTCAGAGGTCTGTTTTGGTGGGTTTTTTTCCAGCCAACCAATGGACACCTTGAATACGGTGTGATCCCATAATGCAACGGGACTAGGCGTGGAAGAGCTGTCAGAATTCATGCATGAAAGTCTACACTTCAATCACATCTTGATTACTTGATGGCGTTGTACAGAAGCAACATTACAACATATTGTGTCACGTTCAGATAGTTACGGATCCAACCGTATGGAAAAATCAGGAGATTATAATATGAGATTAGCGTTCGGGTTAATTCAGGGAGGGCCTAAAGCACTGTGGCTAATACCTTATATGAATAAAAACGCTCTGAATTCCTTCTGGGGATAGAAACAGTTCCACATGCTTGTGTGTGTCTGTTTTGTGTCAGCCTTGACTAGGAGGGTGTGTGTTCAGCTGCTCTACCCTAACAAACGCACATACCAGGACTTCCTTTGTAAAACGTAAGGTTAAAAAAAATCAGGCCAGTCATTAAGGATGACCCCCTGCTCAGAGAGGAGTATGTTGAGGAAAGTTTTACTGTGCGGGGGGGGGGGGTTAATCACGCTTTTCTGGAACTGTGAGACAGCCTGAGGTGGGGACGTGGGGGGTGGGGCGTGTTGACTACAGGAGGTCAGAGAAAGATCCTGTTTACAAGGCATGGGGAGGAACATGTTCCCCTCTCATCACAGCCTCTTCAAGGAAATAACAAACGCCCGATGCTTCTCAGTTACCTGTACGCATGACAAAAATAAAATGAGCCTTTAAAAAACATCGATACACACATGTGTGGGCAAAGACACGCATCACACAGGCACAGCCTTCGGGAATTACGTTCACACAAAACAAAAAGATGAGGCAAT
>NC_030421.2:33333886-33516386 GCF_001660625.3 Ictalurus punctatus
TGGTCACATTAGCTGACTACAATGACGAAGAACTGCACCCAAACGTGCAGAAAGAGCTCCGTTTGATCATCGCTTAAAACACTGCCAGCATCAGAGCCATATACAAACAAACCTTTAGAAAATGATGCTGCCATGGAAAGATTACAGATGCACTGTTTTCCTAGCATGGGTAATCAGTGTCTGTCACACACTCTCATGCTGACAACCTCCAGTGCGAACACAGCATAATGACATGGCAAACCATCTGAACTCACTCAGGTGGCATTGTGCGTGTTTGTGTGTGTGTGTGTGTGTGTGTGTGTGTGTGTGTGTGTGTGCGCCAACAACTGCTCTCGGGAGACTATGTGAGCTTTTCAGACTCCAAGAGCTTCCAGCCTTGTGCTAATCCGCCTCATCACATCTTTGGACCACAGTGAAAATGCGAGGTCGGGACCTTAGACATTAGTCAAGGCCCATCCGCTGAATCGGGAGAGTGCTCTCATTGATCGGCCCTGTCCTACGTTTACACGATTTATTCGCTCATATAGAGCCATACTGATCTTCTCCAGTGGTCTCTGAAAGCATATTAATCCTCGTGCTGAGATCTAGTGTGCTTGCAAAAGCTGATTAGCCACAGCAGGACCACAGTGTTTTGAAAGGAATCATCAGCAAAAATCCTCCCATAACCCCCCCAAATCGGTCCATGACTGTTTATTTCCTTGTTAAATACAGAGGAGGAATTGTGTAGAAATTGGGAGTCATGACATGTAGGAGATGTTTACAGGCAATAATATTTGCTTGTTTACTAGCTTGTGAACTGTCGTTCTTTTGGAAGGTTTCTAAAAGTCAAATGTTTATAGATTTCTAGGGGAAAAAATGGATTAGCGTAGTATCATGGGGCAGTGGTGGGGCAGTGGTTAAAGGCTCTGGGTTACTGATCAGAAGGTCAGGAGGTCAAGCCCCAGCACTGCCAAGCTACCACTGTTGGGCCCTTGAGCAGGGCCCTTAACCCTCAACTGCTCAGTTGTACCTTATAAATGAGATAAATGTAAATCGCTCTGGAAAAACGTGTCTACCGAATGCCATAAATGTAAAATGAAATCGTTACTGTATTATTATTATTATTATTATCGTCATGAATTAGCTCACTGGTCAAGCAACCAGTCAGTAACACACACACAAAAAGCTTTAATCCAGTGTGTATGGCCGGTTCATGCTCTAATCTGCAAATGAATGGAAAAAAAACATGAAGATGGAGAAAATTTCACAAGAGCTTCTTTTTTTCTTTTTTTTCCCCCCACAGGAGCCACTATAATAACAAGACAGTAAACGTCTCGAGATGTAGAGATGGACGGATGGAAAGATAGCGGGAGAGAGCTGGAGGGATGGGGATAGCGGGAGAAAGAGAGGGATGGAGAGATAGCGAGAGAGGGATGGAGAGATAGAGGGAGAGAGATGGAGGGATAGAGGGAGAGAGATGGAGGGATAGAGGGAGAGAGATGGAGGGATAGCAGGAGAGAGATGGAGGGATAGCAGGAGAGGGATGGAGAGATAGAGGGAGAGGGATGGAGGGATGGAGGGATAGAGATGGAGGGATGGAGAGCAAGAAAAGAACAGCAACAAGTCAATTCATCTCATTTCATTTTCATTCCGAGAGAGACAGTGTGCATCCTATCCAGGTAAAAAACAAACAAACAAACAAACAAACAAACAAAAACTACTTACCAAGAAAGACACAGGCTATAATTAGCCATTTGATCTCCATCTCTGGAGAATGCGTGTCCCAGTGTCGCTCCGAAACGAGCTCAACTGAAACTTGCCTGTCCTCACAGCGCAGCTCCGCACCGACCCCCACTACAATTCCGCCAGCCCCAGAATTCAGCGCCGGAACCGCCGCCGCGCCGCTCCTGAAACACAGCCCGAGGATCCGTGCGAGTCTGCGTGTCCACGGGTCAGGCACCAGCACGAGACGGACTCTATACACTCCCGTCCAGCTGAGATTAGATCCCGCAGCCTATTGTGTCCTGTCTGCTGAGACGGCTTCCCAAAAAACCAGAAAAAAACCCCAAGAACAGCGCGTCTGTAGACGCTCCAGCTGCTGCCCACGCTCCAGAGGAAACGCGGCAGGTCGGTGGAGGAGAAAGTGGCTGAAGGACCGCCTCACAAAACACTCGAGAAATATCACGCTTTTTCTTCTGGTCAGGAAAGGACACCTTCAGAGCTCGGCGCAGTGTTCTCCAGCTCAGTAGGCAACGTTAGCGTGTAGAAATGTGTGTGTGCGTGCGTGTGCGTGTGCGTGCGTGTGCGTGTGTGTGTGTGTGTGTGTGGAGATGCTCCTCCTGCGTGCGACGCCTCACCTTCAGCAGCAGAGCAGTGAGAAGAAGCGCCCACCTAAGGTCGCCCAACCCATTTTCACTTTGCTGTCAATGACAACCAGAAGCCGGCTTTTGAGAGTAGAAATATAAATATAAATATAATCACGCGCTTCTTTTTGTTTGTTTTCTTCTTCGCGCGTTTGTTTGTTTTTGCGTTCAGTCTCGCGCGCTCCTCACGCCGCAATGCTTCTCCTGGTCAATCCGGGATTATCTGTCGTCTCGAGACGTCTCGCGCTCACTCGGTGTCCCACAAAGCGTGTGTGTGGGTGTGTGTGTGTGTGTGTGGCGGGTGTTCTTCAGGATTTGAAACAAACAAACAAAAAAAGCGGACACAAATGTAGCCTACTGTTTATCAAAAAAAGACGGAAATATTCCAATGTTCCGATTTCTTAAAAGTGGCAACAATGTATCAAAATTGTTCACCGGTTCAGCGTCAGAGAGAACCGGAAATCCCAGTTAATAAAATATTTTCCAGATGCTCCAGCACGTCAGGGTGTTGTTTTAATCCTGTAAAAATCTGCTATCTCAGCCTGTTAAAATTAAAACCCCGAAGCTTACCTCATGAGCAATTGCAGCCTAGGTTTCTCATATTTTAAAAGTAACAAGCTCCTCCTACTTAATCGCGTAGTCCGCCTCCTAGGTGGTGCTTACGGTTAAGCCCCGCCCCAACACAGAGAGCGCTTCTCTCACCACGCCCCCTAGCTGCAAAAACGAAATCCAGACATTACTAAGGTATGCATAGCGTACACACGATTTCTAAAATACTTTAATGTAATAATTTATGTAATTATTCTGTCGTTAAAGCTTGACTTTTCTGTCCTACACTCAATGGAATATCACTGATTCATTTCGGGTAATGACTAGATAGAACATAAGGTAGAATCACCTAGATGACATCATGATCATCATCATCATCACCATGATATAAATTTTGTTTAATAGTAACATCCTACCCAAGTAGCCGGTGTTTAGTCAATACCAGAATCTGTTTTGCAAACACTGGTGTCTTAGTGGTACTGTATTTATGCATGTCTTACGGTATGTGATCAGTTTTCATCCCATCCACAATGTATTTAGTGCTGAAAACATGTAGCTTTGCATGAAGGCATGGATCCATGTACTGTATTTCCCACATTAATAGCCTAGAGCAAGGCTAGGGATGGCTAGCACACAGACTAAAAGATAAAAGAACCTCGATATTTTATTAATTGCTTAAACATTAGCCATATTTTTTTAAAAGCCTCTTTGAAGCGTTCACAACCTGAAATGTTCAGGGTTTTTTTTAAATTTTTTTTTTTATGGGGAGTAAGATAAAATGATAAGCTGCTTGTTTGAATGAGCAGTTGGTGAAAAGTGCCTTTATTATTGGCAATCATTCCACTCTCACTAGCATACATTCACCTCCAAGAGTAGGGACAATTCAGCGCAAGGTCAAAAGCACCTGCCAATCTCACACAGATCAAATTAAGGTAGATGAAACAGGATATCAGCAGATTCTGGCATGGTGATGATGATGATGATGATGATGATGATGATGATGTCATCTAGGTCATTCTACCTTATGTGCATCTGGACAATATTTAGGGCATCTAGTCATTACCAGAAATGAATCAGTGATATTGCATTGAGTGTAGGACAGAGGGGACAGTTTCACAGTGAATACGAGCTGGTTGGTTGATATTTAAATGAGACTAATATAAAAGTGAGCTTATGAAGACTAATGGATCGAGGTTTATGGGAGAAGTTCCTCTATCTTCATTTGGCTAAGGTAGTCTTAGTACATGAGAGAAATAGTCCATCGTGAAAGCAAATGTGATGTGACAAGTTCCACACTTTGACGTGGAATGAAATTTGTCACGTGATGTCACACGTCAAAGTGTGGACCTGAAACGTGGAGGCGTTTGCAGTGACATTACTTTCGGCGATCCCAAGTCAGATCAAACAGTGTGACGTAAGCCATTTTTAAAAATCAGAATAGACGGAGGCTCGTGTGGTTTAACTGGAAAAAGTTATCTAAAAAAAAAAAATTTAAAAATGAAGGATTAAGTTGTAAGAACTGTAAGCATTATTCCCTGTCAGATAAGAGCAGTGTTTTATTTGTGTTTCTACTGCATGACCTTGAGAAGGGATTAGTTTGAGATTAGCTAGTATTCCAGCATCCTCCAGCAGTGGAACAGGTAGGTGTTGTTGTCACGAGTAAGCAAGAGTGCTGTAATGGTAACCCCAGTGACTGCAATGCTTTCATGCTTCAGTACACTCTCTAAAAGGTCTCCATTGTTCTCTTACTGCTCATGCAAAAAGTCTGAGAGTGGCCCGCTGTTACCTGGGAATGACAGGAAACGGAGTTTGAACAGGTTTTTATGACCAACGTGAAGACTCTGATCAACCACTTTATAGAGAGCAGGGAACATGCTGAGCATTTGTGCCCGGCTGGATAGGACACTCGGACAGCTGGGCTGCTGCTGATATCAGGGATTCGGTGATTGTAGACTGTAGAACCTTTTCTTTCAAACAGGGAGTCGTAATAAAACCTGTATGGTTAACACTCTAACTGGTATTAAAGAAACAGTCGAGACAAATTCTTTTCTTTTTTCTCTCTCTCTAACTGGAATACATCTTACCATTACTTCACTGACTCAACCACTGTGTCCTAGAAGTTTTTAGCCTCTGGTATAATATGTTTAGGCAGAGCAGAGCAGTCAAGTAGCCTCTGCCTCTGAAACCGTGGCAGTGAGTAGAAGCTGGAATGCACCCAAGCGAATTAATGTTTATTGCCAAAAGGATTCAGCAGTACCAAAGCCACTGAGCTACCAGGCCAGGTGAATGTACCATGGAGTTGTTATACAGCACCACACTGTTACATTCCCAGGTCTATGAGGTCTTTGATGGCGACAAAGGCAATAGAGGTCTACATCCAGGTGGCACTGAGCCAGGACTTTATTTGATTCTCAGCCTAACCTGCATTAGCCAGGTTTTCTTTGTTCTTCCTCTGCCTCTATATTGACTAACAACAAGTGAACAAGGTCACCGTCAAGTGTCGTTATTTCATGTCTTTGACTCCTGATGTGCTGGAGCAAATTCATAAAGCATGCATACTGAACTACAAAGCCCTAAAACCTTATTTGTATCTAGGGAAGTGATGTGCTGCTGTGGCTCAGGCGGTCGAGCGGGTCGTCCACTAATCGTAGGGTCGGCGGTTCGATTCCCGGCCCACGGGAATCGACACGTCCACATGTCGAAGTGTCCTTGCGCAAGACACTGAACCCCAAGTTGCTCCCGATGGCAAGTTAGCGCCTTGCGTGGCAGCTCCGCTACCACTGGTGTGTGTGAATGGGTGAATGAGACACAGTATATATATATAAGTGCAGCCCATTTAACATTGATGAATAGAGTCAGGCTTTCACTATGTATATGCATTACAAATACCTCACCATGCTGTATGTCCTTGTCAATATTCTGTCTGTGTTCCGCTTCATCATTGACTTCCATGAAACGCTGCACCAGGTTGCTGATGCCAGATATAAAAGAGCAGTATCGGCTAGGTTAATCGATCAACAATTGTGTGTAAAATTGGAGATGAACTACACAAACGAAGCTAACCATGAGGACTGTGTGGATGCTTCAACCGTGTTTATTATTGACCAATTTCTACCACTGTAAATGACATGTACTTTTTAATCATGTGTTTGGTTTTGTTGACCAGAGATCAGTGTTAGTGACCAAGAACCATTATTCACCTCTCAGGTATAAAGCAGGCCCTCATAGAGTCCAACAACAGGATTAGGGCACCACACTGAGAATAACAGCAAGGTGGACAGATCGACCCAGAGCAAGGGGTTTCTACTCAGCCAATATTGAGATGGAAACAGTTAAGGTGCAATCCTGATTTAAATTGATAATATATCCTCAGAAAACTAGCAGTCTAGTTCGCTTGTTATACTTGCACACAATGATGGATGTTTTGCTCATACTATAATCTTAGTTCCTTTTTTTTTGTCCATCATGTAATAAATCATGTAATAATTATTTGCATTTGTATCTTCTCACTTTCCCACGTATCAATATTTACAGCATTTGTCGATTCCAGCAGCAGCTGGTGGTTTTTTAAAATAGAGGACGCACAGGTGTCTGTTATTGACTTGTATATCTTTATATCTGTTTGTGTTCTGTTTTGTCTGTTTCATCTCTTAGTCTGTCATCTTGTTTAATTCCCGTTTAGTCTTAATAAGTAAGACCATCAAAATTCAAGACAACAAAATGAATGAAGTCTGCAATGTCATGCTAAAAAGCAGCTAAACTGCTAACTAGTTAACTCATTTTCACTGAAGATGGTAGCAACAACTAGCTAGCTAGCGAAACCTGAAATGAATCCAAATCTACCATAACTTTAAACTTACAATTTATTTACAGTATTATCCAATTGCAAAGCTAAAATAACAAGCTATACTAGTTACTGTAAACCTCCTGAAGGTTCTCTTACTGACTGATTACTGCAACTCTGAGTGCTGTGTGAGTCTGACTGGCGCTATATATATGGATATATATATATATGTATATGGATAAGTTTGCAATGTCAGTCATGTTCATTACTGTTTCAGTGACAGGAAGTTGGTTACAAGGTTGCACCGCTTTGAGAGATCTCTCAATTATCATGTGGAGAATCCGTGGGCTGGGCTGGACAAGCGAAGAGAGCACAGGCCAATAAACATGGAGATCGTATTTTTTGTTCGCGAAACCTACTCGCCCACACTCCCATTTATCCCCAGAGAAGCAAAGCATCTGCATGGGACCCAAAATGTTGTACTAAAAGCATTTTGTCCAATGAGCATGAATCTTTTCTTCTGTTAAAACACAGGGGATAATGGAAAACATTTGCCCTATCGCGAGTTTGAATCCTGGCAATGCCACGGCCATCTACGGCTGGGAGTTTAAGAGAGGGAGGGAAGGGTCGCATACTCTCTGCCCTAATCACTCACTCTTTCTGACACTAGACTAACATTGGCATTTGTGAGCTCACGGATGTGGAAGGGGGCAGATATATAGTGCTTTCCTCTGTGTATGTTTACATTTACATTACATTTACATTTATTCACTTAGCAGACGCTTTTATCCAAAGCGACTTACAAATGAGAAAAATACAAGCAAAGCGATGTATCAAGCAGAGAACAATACGAGTAGTGCTACCGTACAAGATCCGTAAATTGAGTTCCAGAAGAAGCAAAGTGCGCAGAGTAGAGGTGTAAGTGCTAGAGTAATTTTTTTATTTTTATTGTTTTTATGGGTTGGTTAGGTGTTGACGGAAGATGTGGGTCTTTAGCTGTTTTTTGAAGATGTTGAGAGATTCTGCGGTCTGTGTTGAGGGTGGAAGGTCATTCCACCACTGAGGAACAGTTAGCGTGAAGGTTCTTGAATAAGAAATAAGAAATGAATAAGAAATATAAAATCTTCTGAGAATATTTAACTTCTTCGCAACTGTGTCAGCTTTCAAATGTGCAGTGATAAAATGCACAGAGGACAGTATAGAAGAGAGCTGGTTTTCAAATAACCCGTTCTTTTCTAGATTCTAGCATTTTCCCATTTTCCATTCATTTCCCCCTCGGTCTCCCATCACAGCGCCGTAACCAAAACTCTTTGTGTTTTGTTCATTTTTTTTTTTTTTTGCCCTCTCTAATGATAGACTGGTTCATTCATTCGCTTATTATACTGTATGTGATCTCTTTGATGAACTGTTTCATAAGTACTACATAATCACATTTTTAACACTCTCTCTCTTTCTCTCTCTCACACACACATTGATGATGGATGATATATATAACAAAGCATGCCACAAACTGAAGGACATGGTATAACAGTTGCGTTATTCAATCCAATTAAATTATACTTGTATAGAGCTTTTAACAATAGATATTAGTCAAACCAGAGGCAACCTCGGCAAGGAAAAACTCCTCAAGATGACCTCAGAATGAAACTTTGATAGGAACCGGAATAAAAAGGGAACTTGACCTCTTTTGGGTGGCACTGAATAGTGGGATTATAAACTGTTACTCTAGTAAGGTCAGTATGAGCACAGTGGGAATAGGAGTCCTAGGATAAGCACGGAACAGCTATTATGATTATAACAGCAGTACGTAGGTACAAGTCGACAGTATCCAGGTGCACAAAAGCAGAATCTGCAAGCAGAAATAGAGCATCATTATCACCCCAAGACTATCATTAATAGCCTCAGCAACCTAGGTAAATGACAAGATTAAGGCCCATCAATACCACGGCAAAGGCTCCATGAGTAAACACAGCCCAGCTGGCCATTGTGCACGCCTGTGAGAGCACAATGGCATTAACTTCACACTCCCAGGTAACCTGCAGCGGGATGCAGCCAGTGCACTCTCTCAGACCATGGCCATCATCAGTCACCAAAAGCAGTGCCATCACTAGCACTATAGTAAAATATGCATGGAATGATCCGAATTTGGCGCACAAATGTATTTACTTTGACCTTTTATTTGAAACCCAAATAATAGAGATGAAGTAAACATTACACGCTAAACTGTTCAGTAGTTATTACTCATTTCCGAGGCGTTAAATATGCCCACCGTGTTATTGCAATTGCAAAGAGAGTTTAATGAACAGTTTACAGGCAAACAAATCCAAATCGTGAGGCAGAATCATAGTGAAAACACATGCAATGGGTCAGACGCTGTGCAAACAGTACAAAACCAAAGGACAAACTAGAGCGTAAACAAGATCAAAAACCAGAGTAGCGATAAACTGTACATGGCTTGGGAAGGTCAGGTACGAACATTTCAATGAGAGAGTGAGACTGAAGTCCTTATATGTTGTGTGGTGATTGTGCGCAGGTGTCTCTGATCAGAAGTCAGGTGAGTGTGATGTGATAAAGTCCGTGCATGTGGGGAGGTGTAGTCTTTGCGGCCATGTTGGTAGGCCGAGGTCTGTCCTGGGAAACTGAGTTCTCTGTGGGAGAACCTCCAGGGTCGGGGGTTCGATTCTCACTGTGGCCCTGTGTGTGTGGAGTGTGCGTGTTCTCCCCGTGCTGCGGGGGTTTCCTCCGGGTACTCCGGTTTCCTCCCCCAGTCCAAAGACATGCGGGGTAGGTTGATTTGCATGTCCAAAGTGTCCGTAGTGTGTGAATGTGTGAGTGAGTGTGTGTGTGAGTGTGCCCTGCGATGGATTGGCACCCTGTCCAGGGTGTACCCCGCCTTGTACCCGACGCTCCCTGGGATAGACTCCAGGTTCCCCGTGACCCTGAAGACGGATAAGCGGTATAGAAGATGGATGGATGTCTCTAAACTATTTATCATTTCAACTTATAACAAGGTGGACAGCTTGAAATTGGTAAATAAGAAATCTGACAGAAAATTGGTGAAAGAATGTGAATTAAAATACTTAACGTGTAAAAGTGGTAGTGGGAGCACACATTAAACATGAATTAATACAACAACAAAAAGAGTTTCTTTCATAGAAATACTTCTATTTATACATGATGGATATCTAGTCTGCTCTCCTTGTTGTTGTGGTTTTTGTGTCAAATAGTGTAGTCTTTCCATCAAGGAAGGGAGAGTGGCATGTTAATTCCGTCTTTCAGTGTGAAGCTATTTTAATCATTTACAGTAATCACTATGACAGGGATTTTGAGAACGTGCAAAAACGAATCAATATTTACCTAAATGTGCAACTGAAATTAAAATACTTTGAGTAGCAGAAATTTGACTGACTGATAAAAATAAATAAATAAATAAATAAATAAATAAATAATAATAAAAAAAATATTAGAGAGGATTTTTTTTGGAGTCATTACAATTTAACTATCATCATTTAACAAACAAACAAAAAAACCCCGCTAGAATCTATTAAACTGAATTTTATGCTGTATTAACTAACTAAGCTTTAAGAATTCACAGCATATACAGCGTATACATACACTGTTGATGACTGTTGTAAGCAGTGTGATGAGTGGAGACAGAAAGCAAGAGGGCAAGGCTGAGAAAATAAGAAATGCAAAGGTGAAAGAAGAGAGCGGGAGTGGCATGGGATAGACAGATAGACAGATAGACATAATTAAAAATGAAGCAGCAAGTACGCTTCATATATGAAGGACTTATCATGCACTGTGTCATCTCGAGGAACGCTTAATTCTGAGCGACTGCTATGCTATATGGGCTGAGTAGAATGGAAAGAAGCGCTTTGATATTTTCTAATATGAGGCAGCACAGGACTGAATCCAAATGCATTTGCATGGTAACTTTGACCTTTAAAGTGTCCTCATGCAAAGATAGCAAAGATGTTTTATTCAAATATATAGATATAATATTTATAAATATTTATATATATATATACATATAAACATCAAGTGGAACCATTTCTATGTCAGGTTTAGATGCTGTGGATGCTTAGCTAAGAAATGAACACATTAAATAAAGAATTGAAGACTGTCTCATTAAATCTGAGAATTTTAGAACGTGTGGGTGATGATAGATAATGAATGGGTTTTTTAATATCCAGTGGCACGTGTTGTTCTCCAGCCCAGCAGACCAATAATGACTTTCATTGACTTACCGAGTTTGGCAAATTTGACATTCAGAATTTATTTGGTGCTGATTTCACCTCACACTGAACCAGTGTGTGAGCCGTGTCCTTGGTCAGTGTGTGTGTGTGTGTGTGTGTGTGTGTGTGTGTGTGTGTGTGTGTGTCCGTCTGTCTGTCTATCACAAAAAGAGACAGAGAGTGCCTTTCTCTTTCCCTTTTCAGCCCTCCTCCCGTTTATTTTTTTTATTTTTTTACCACTCTCCCACTTTCCCCTCACATTACTTGGCTGCATTCTATTTGTCCTTCACTGCTCTCTTTCTCTCATCTCTTCCCTCTCCCATGTCTCTTGAGATGAACAGCACTCTTATCAAATAAGAAAATATATATATAGTCAGGAGAGAAATAGGGAGACACAGGCGGAGGACAATTATGTAGGCGTTGTTTGTTGGGCACACAGAGCTCTAGCTCATCTATAATGTAACGGTAGTATCCTCGTCAACAAATTTCACGTCCACACCCACATGGCATGAGTGCTCACTGAACACTCGAATGAGTATTAGATAAAATGGTGTAAATAATACATGCGTGCCTCCCGGTCAGCAGATCTCGTAACGACTTGAACGACAATGAGAGATTTTGTTTTTGAGCGAAGTGTTAGACAGCATTCTCTTCACTTCTCATCAAAACAACAATTGAGGGAACATCTTTTGGAAGAATGGTGTGAATCCCTCCTGTACAGTTTCAAATCTGTGCCAGTCTAAGCAATGAAGCTGTTCTGGTAGCTTTGGTGGCCCAGCAACTTACCTACAACACTAAGAAACTTCTACTGCTTTCCTGCTGAATTCATTAAAAAAAAAAAAAAAAAAAAAAAAAAAAAAAAAACCTTGATGGCTATTAAGGCAGGAATAAATATATATTTGTATAAATGAAATAGCAATTATACAAATATACCTATATCCCTGCCTTCAGAGCCATCGAAAACCAGAACAGTTTAATACAGAAATCTGAAAATAAGATGAGAAACATGCTAAGGTACAGTCCTCCGAGTGTGCTACACGAATCCCTCACTTTTACACTGTTATTACGATCATCCGGTCTGCAGTGAAGGGCGCACTCACAGGGTCTTACTCAATAAGACTCAGTCATGAAGAGTAGGACATGTTTACTCTCTTCAATCTCTAAAATCTCTCCTTTATCTCTCTCTAAAAAAACAACAACCGGTGTGTGGATTTAAATAATGTATGGGGATGAGAAAATACTTGTAAGTACATATTTATCTCAGTAGGTTTTGACCTCCAGTTGTGTTTTGAGTCACGTAACATTTTCTGGCTCTGTATATCTCTGAAATGATAACAGAATGCAAGGCGGACCTCAGCTTCTAAGCTTTCAAGTGGCCAGATGGAGTCACTTACATCCCTCTGAAGCAAGCATTCGCATTCTTATAGGCTAACACTAACAGAAAATAAATAAAGCTTCTCCCCAGTTTTGTTCTCCTGTCACGAGGGTCCCGTTCGGTGATAAATGCTACGTGCATAACATAAAACGTATACAATGTAATAACACTCTATTGCATTATGCAGCATATTAGATTTAGATTTGTAGACACAAACAAGACTACTGACTCATTTCGCAATACAGCCTTAATTAATTCATTCCTATTGGGAAAACTGTATTGTGTTAAAGAAGCATGTTTATCACTTCCCGCATCCTCAGAATATGATAAATAAAAGAATCCGTTTGCAGATTCCCCAAGCAAATCGTGATAACACCAAATAACAGGCTGGCAAATCGGGATTATCTCTAAACGCGTACATTTATTCATTTCTATATTTAATTTATCTACATGAGCTCGATCTGTCGATTTTACTTAGATGCCGAGTAAAACGGAGCTTGATGTAATTCCCCGAGACACTGTAACACTTTACAATAAGATGCGTTAGTAGCTCAGTAACTACTCAAGAGAAAGCCAGAAACAAACGAAACTATTTGAAATGAATAATACATTACGCTTCGTTAATAATGAATGAACATGAGAATGTATTACTTGTTCCCACTATTTAAAAACGTCGCATAACACCAGTAACAATCAGGAACAAACATAGTAATGCGTTATGAGTAGCCTAAAACACCAGTATTGGAAAAACAAGCGCTGATGTTGGGAAGAGTAGCCTGAAATTACTTGCAATAGCAACCAGCAATAGAATACTTGTAATCAATAAAGGACTACAGTGTAATTAATACGTTAAGTCTATTTAAGAAAGCGTACATGTAAGATATTATCTTACATAATGGGACTTCAGTAAGAGTAGTCTACATTGTGCTTGTGCCTCTGAATGATTAACTGTTATGTTAATCATTTATTCTATCGTTCTAGATATCTAAGCCTACACTAAGAGGAGGCAAGGCTTACAATTAGATAATTATTAATTATTAACATATCACGCCACATATCACCGCAATTGTTCGCTCTTTATTTTCCCAGTAAAAGCTTAACTCGATTGCGGCGTTCGGTAACAGGTGTGGGAATAGTTTTTCCTGTTTGTGGACTGATTTCTTTATGCTATGGGTTTAGTCTGTTCACTTACAAAGAACACCAGTTCTGAAACTACTGAAACCTTACAGTGCTGTGAAAAAGTATTTGCCCTCATCCTGATTTCTTCTGTTTTTGTGTATATCTCATACTAAATAGTTTTAGATCGTCAAACGAAATACAACATAAAACAAAGGCAACCTGAGTAAACACATTGTACAGTTTTTATAAAAAAAAATTTATTGAAGCAAAAAAACAGTCCTCCAACACCTATCACCAATGTGAAAATCTAATTGCCCCCTTAAAGTTAAAATCTGGTTGTGCCACCTTTAGAAGCAATAACTGCAACCAAATGCTTCCGATAACTGGAGATCACTCTTTCACTTACTTCTAGGACTAGGATTTACTCCGACGTTTTGGATCATTGTCTTGCTGCATAATCCAGTTGCGCTTGAGTTTCAGCTTACGGACTGAAGGTTTTTCTGGTAGAGAGCAGAATTCATGTTTCTCTCAATTACTGCAAGTTGCCCAGGCCCTGAAGCAGCAAAGCATCCCCACACCATCACACTGCCTCCACCATGCCTGACTGTAGGTATGATATTCCTTTTGTGGAATTCGGTATTTGGTTTACGCCAGATGTAACGGGACTCCTGTCTTCCAAACAGTTTCACTGGCCAACAACACCCATACAAAATTGTGGCAAGAAATCTTTCCTTGTGTATGTCCAATCATAGGTTCTTCAGGTCAGACTGCCACTTCTCATTTTAACTGTTATTTAGTTTTGGACATTGAGCAGTCAATCTTGAGAACAAATTACTGATGCAGCCACAGACTATTGTGAAGCACCTTTTGCATTTTGTCATTTTATATAAAGCGGTTCAGGTTTTGCTCTAGTGGTTACATGATTGTGAGATTCAGGGCTGTCAGAGAACTACTGCTGTGCAAAGCCCTTAAACCTTATGTCAGTTCTCAAATGACTTTGGAGAACAATGTGCCAGATGAATAAAGGTATATGTTAGTTAGTAAATAGAATAGGTTTTTGGTAGGAAAGCCATATTTAAATTTCTGTTTGGTTGTTCAAAAGAAATGAATGTCCAACAGCTACCATGGAGGTCCTACAGCAGGAGCGATAGCTGGACTGTTAATCATCCGGGATTGAGCCGAGATTCTTCTGCATGCTTTTTTTCTAGCTCAGCTAGTAGCCTAAGTTTTGTTTTATTTAAGCTGTGGTAACTTCGCTGTCAATGTACGACATGATCAGAAAAGTTGGATTTATAATAAAACTTGTCTCGGGTGTTGTCGCTGTTTTTAGGACGACCAGACCGATAAAATACAAAACTTTTCTAACTAGGCTAGTTCGGTGTCGCTAGTCAAGGGGAAGCACAGCTAAGCTATCACTGTATGGGTTTAGCTGCTACAGAGCCATGTAGAGTACATTTATATTTCCTTCTGCTCTGCTCATATCATGTTCACGTAAACTGGAACTCATAGACATTTATACACCTTGTTTTCCTGCTCAGAATGAGAGGATGTTACTGTTTCAGTTTCAACCCCTTTACTGGTTTAAAAAAGAACGGTGCATATCGACTTTCCCCCTTGCACTGAGCTAGTGTTTGGCAGAATTGAGAGTCTGTCAGCCAATAAGACACGAGTATTGCCACGTATTTCCTGTAAACCCTGTCTGATTGGTCTCGCCTCCGTTCACTGAAGATACAAAATTACAACACCGCCGTCTTCTTTTACTGACGTTCCGTTCCGTAGTGACGAACCGCTCCAAGTGGAGAATTATTCGCGCGTAAAGAAAAAATCTTTGGGGCTACAGTCTCGAATGCCCAGGCCGGGTTACGCCCCTGTCCTACAGTATATTTATAATAGTGTTCAAGATGTTTTTATTCCTTTTAATGCTTATACTTAGTCATATGACTTAGTCATATTTTGCCATATGCTCCCACTCCTCCCTGATTTCCTCCCACCAGCCAGCTCTCCCCTGTCTTCTGACAGCAACCAACCAAGGAGGGTGAAGGCAAGCACATACTTCCTCCATGGCACGAGAAGCCAGCTGACTGCATCTTTTCTGCAGCTCATGCTCTGACAGGGCAATGGAACAGACTTGGAGGAAAATATCTGCCCTCTTCTGCATACATGATCTCACAGATGCCCACAATTAGCTAATGTTGCTCTGAATGACAGGTGAGAGAAAGTATACACTCCCTCCCAACCCCAGAGCATGGCCAGTTTTGCTCTCTTGGCTTCTGGGCATGAATAACTGTGGCATCGTTAGGATTCTAAGCTGTGACCCGTCAACTATAGAGAGCTTTTCTGTTGCGTCACTCAGGAAGCCCATGAGGTGTTTTGCATAATCAATTATTGACTTGTTTTACAACACCAAGAATCCTGACAGTATGCCAAGAACTCTGCCTCTAATGTTCTGTAATTCAGTAAACAGACATTTCTGATAGTGTATTTCTACTTAGAAAGACTTTCTCAGGAACAAACTTATGTGTGTGCGTGTGTGTGTGTGTGAGTGCGTGTGAGTGTGTGCCTGGCAGGAGAATGCTCCTTGTCAGCTAGAGAGTGAGCAGGAGAGTGTAAGTCTGGCAGCAGCGAGTGAGAGATGGGTGAAGCAAGCTGTCAGTCCAGCAATCTCTAACACTAATCACACACAACGACTCCAGCTACACAGCTTATTGGCCAATTCACACAGGTCACTTACCTTCTGACTTCCACAAACAAACAATATGTTGGAACCAGAGCACTTTTTTTTGACACTTTGTGGCATCGTGGAACATTTTCTATCCAGTTAGTGTACTGAATCTGAAAATTCATTATGCTGATTGATAGATCTATCAGCAATGCGTAATCAAAACACATTGACTCAAGCCCATGCTGAAACATTAAACAGTGAGAGTGCTTATTATTTCCTGTGTCGTAGGATTGATGAATAAACGTGTGGGCTTCATTACACAAGGTAGAGAGGGGGTGAGATGGACATGTGGGATTTCTTAAAGGGCACAGAGCCAGTGTACATTTAGCTCTGACTCAGTTGTGACTCAGGTTGTCTCAGATCCTCACAAAGAACGCAAGCTGAGAAACAGTAGCATGCACTCCAACTGTTACCATGGAGATCTCCACACCCAAATCTGATTTCACTTTATGTAAACATTTCTTTTCAAACAGTATTCTGTGCCTGGCAGCAGCCAAACCACCCGGAGACAACAAGTCTTATCAGTCACAGTCATTGTTCAGGTCATACAGCTCTGTAAAAGCTCTGAAAGAGAGAGTGAGAGAATCTGTTTGTGCTTTTATATCTGTCTGGTTTCCCTTTCTCTTTTCATTTACTCTGTCTGCTGCAGACGCTTTGAATCTGATCCTTTGAATACGGGAGTGCTCTTGTTCCCTGTGTGCCTTTGATGCTGATCCTATTTTGTGAAGATTAATAATGTAATTGTAAACCTTCACCCGCCTACAACAATGTGAATTAATAAAATAAACAGTATGACAAGAGGGTATAGGGATAAAGGTTTTTTTTTCTTCTTCTTCTCTTCCAAAGTTGGTAAAGTGCCTGCAGTGCTAAATTTACATTTATGGCATTTGGCAGATGCCCTTATCCAGAACAATTTATATTTATATAATTTATACAACTGAGCATACGAGGGTTGTGGGCCTTGCTCAAGGGCCCAGCAGTGGGAGCTTAGCGATGCTGGGATTTGAACTCATGACCTTCCTGTCAGTAAGCTGACATCTCAACCACTGAGCTACCGCTGTACCTTAAACTGTACCACTGTAAATGAAGTAGCATGTGGAAATAATTTGCACCTTTAAATATCTCTGTCTGTTTCTTTGTGTGTTCTTACTGTACATTTACAATAAGGACTTCTCTTTTCAGTGCAGGAACAATGCAGTGGAATGCGACCGGTGTGAATGCAGCGATGGAATCTTAGATGAACAGAACAAGATTTTTCTTATCGGTGTGTGGAAATTTCCATTCACTGACTAAGAATCTTCCTCTTCCTCGCTCCAGTTGTTTCGCTGTCCCAGAATGATGTAATAACAGACGTTTAGGAGAAGTCCTCTTTCCTAATTACTATATCGCCATCTCTTTACTGTGGGTCTCTGTGATTAGTTTTCACACCTCAGCTCCTCCTGTCTTCTCACTATATATATATATATATATACACACACACACACACACACTATCTATCTATCTAACTTAATATAACTCTAAGAGTTTGTGTGTGTATGTATATGTGTGTGTGTGTATATATATATATATATATATATATATATATATATATATATATATATATATATATATACAGATAGATAGATAGATACACATACAGTGAGGGAAAAAAGTATTTGATCCCCTGCTGATTTTGTAGGTTTGCCCACTGACAAAGAAATGATCCGTCTATAATTTTAATGGTAGATTTATTTGAACAGTGAGAGACAGAATAACAACAAGAAAATCCAGAAAAACGCATGTCAAAAATGTTATACATTGACTTGCATTTTAATGAGGGAAATAAGTATTTGACCCCTCTGCAAAACATGACTTAGTACTTGGTGGCAAAACCCTTGTTGGCAATCACAGAGGTCAGACGTTTCTTGTAGTTGGCCACCAGGTTTGCACACATCTCAGGAGGGATTTTGTCCCACTCCTCTTTGCAGATCTTCTCCAAGTCATTAAGGTTTCGAGGCTGACGTTTGGCAACTCGAACCTTCAGCTCCCTCCACAGATTTTCTATGGGATTAAGGTCTGGAGACTGGCTAGGCCACTCCAGGACCTTAATGTGCTTCTTCTCGAGCCACTCCTTTGTTGCCTTGGCCGTGTGTTTTGGGTCATTGTCATGCTGGAATATCCATCCACGACCCATTTTCAATGCCCTGTCTGAGGGAAGGAGATTCTCACCCAAGATTTGACGGTACATGGCCCCGTCCATCGTCCCTTTGATGCGGTGAAGTTGTCCTGTCCCCTTAGCAGAAAAACACCCCCAAAGCATAATGTTTCCACCTCCATGTTTGACGGTGGGGATGATGTTCTTGGGGTCATAGGCAGCATTCCTCCTCCTCCAAACACGGCGAGTTGAGTTGATGCCAAAGAGCTCCATTTTGGTCTCATCTGACCTCAACACTTTCACCCAGTTGTCCTCTGAATCATTCAGATGTTCATTGGCAAACTTCACACGGGCACGTATATGTGCTTTCTTGAGCAGCGGACCTTGCGGGCGCTGCAGGATTTCAGTCCTTCACGGCGTAGTGTGTTACCAATTGTTTTCTTGGTGACTATGGTCCCAGCTGCCTTGAGATCATTGACAAGATCCTCCCGTGTAGTTCTGGGCTGATTCCTCACTGTTCTCATGATCACTGCAACTCCACGAGGTGAGATCTTGCATGGAGCCCCAGGCCGAGGGAGATTGACAGTTCTTTTGTGCTTCTTCCATTTGCGAATAATCGCACCAACTGTTGTCCCCTTCACACCAAGCTGCTTGGCAATGGTCTTGTAGCCCATTCCAGACTTGTGTAGGTCTACAGTCTTGTCCCTGACATCCTTGGAGAGCTCTTTGGTCTTGGCCATGGTGGAGAGTTTGGAATCTGATTGATTTATTGCTTCTGTGGACAGGTGTCTTTTATACAGGTAACAAACTGAGATTAGGAGCACTCCCTTTAAGAGTGTGCTCCTAATCTCAGCTCGTCACCTGTATAAAAGACACCTGGGAGCCAGAAATCTTTCTGATTGAGAGATATACTTATTTCAAATACTTATTTCCCTCATTAAAATGCAAATCAATTTATAACATTTTTGACGTGCGTTTTTCTGGATTTTTTTGTTGTTATTCTGTCTCTCACTGTTCAAATAAATCTACCATTAAAATTATAGACTGATCATTTCTTTGTCAGTGTGCGAACGTACAAAATCAGCAGGGGATCAAATACTTCTTTCCCTCACTGTACATACACACACAAACCCTCCGAGTATGTGTGTGTGTGTGTGTGTGTGTGTGTGTGTGTGTGTGTGTGTGTGTGTATATATATATATATATTTATAAACACATACACACACACACATATACATATACATACACACACACAAACCCTTATAGAGGGTATATATATTAAGATAGATAGATAGATAGATAGATGGATAGATAGATGGATTGATAGATACACATATACATACACACACCTTAGAGTATGTTGATACGTCTGAGGAGATTTTGATGACTTATTTTAAAAGATCTTTGCTCAAGAAAGATAGTACTTAAATAATTTTCTGGTTATTCATTCTTTCAGTAGTCTACTAGTTCCCTAGGTTGCATGAGTTGCTGAGAGCTGCATGTGGATCTGCCATGGCACTAACAAGACAAGAATGAAATTGAAATCTGTGCAAATGAATGCATGTCTTTGACACAATTTATGCGTGTCACCTTAAATTGGCTGCTGACATCTTTTTAACATGTCCTAACAAGACACTGAGCAAATAATCGACTTGCCACATTTCCTCAGCGCATTCACACCCCGAAATTGTACTTTCCAACCTTCGGCCAGTCGTACCTGCAGCTCATACTACATCACACGCTTTTAATATAGTAACTAATGCCATGGCTGTATTTACACAACAAATATCTGTGAGAATGAGGTTCATGGTGTGCATTCTAAACTAACCTGTTTAACCTGTTTAAATATGTCTGTTTTTTTAGCCATAATATCACAAAATGTGACGCTGAGTATGTAATAGGACTTGTTTTATACCTAAAGTTAATATAAATAGTAACATATACAACTTTCACTAATAGCATACAACATAAATACAGGATAAAGGCATGCTGGAAAGAAAGAGAGAGAGAGAGAGAGAGAGAGAGAGAGAGAGAGAGAGAGAGAGAGAGAGAGAGAGAGAGAGACAAAACACATAGGAGTCTGTTTAAACCAAAGCCATAACTCAGTGTCTAAAATGATCAAAGCATTGCACGAAATGATCAGAACCGAAGCCTGTGAGAGCTGTAATAATAATATAATGCTTGTCTCCTTAAGGTGAATTTTGTTTACTCTAGCTAGTACAGAAGGATAAGAGAAAAGAAGCTTGCAGTGAACAGTGAACATGTGAGATATCAGGAGCGGGGAGAATGTCAGTTAGAGCCTGCAGCTGGAAGTTTGTTATCTCAGTTATCTTTCCTGACCTAGCAAGTGTGTTCCTGCTGCTGCTGATGCACTTCTGCCCTGGGCTTTGTCATAAGGGTTTGGAAGGAAGTGAGGGACGATTGGGAGTGGGCCACACACTAGATAAGAGAAGGACGCTGCAAGGGAATGTCTGCAAAGCCCCATCAAAACATCAGAATTATAACCACATCTGTGTAGTTCGTCATTCACAGAAGACATTTTACTCACAACATATTAAACTAAAAATGGCCGCACTGAAGGCTGACTAAGAGCAGCTGGAGAGACACACTGACGTACGCATTGTGCAGTATTTCAGTATATATTCTAGTTTATCTTAAAATGCTACCGGAACATATTAAAGCAGCTCATTTCCCAGCATGCAACCAAATAAACGTCAGTCTCGAGTTGTACTGTATCTAAGCGGTGTTTTTCATGAACATATCACAGCTTTTCATAGATTAAAAGCCGTCTTGCTGCCGCATTAAAAAAAAAGGAAAAAAAAAAGCAAAAACGAGAAAGAACGAGAGAAACTCCTGGAAAAACAGTTTAACACGGGAACTCAAGAGGTCATAGCTTTCTATGACTTTTCTATGAAAAGAAAAGGTTGTGCTTTCAACTGAAAAGTATTTTTAAAGAAAAAATATTTGCACGAACCTTCCAGAGGACCTTTCTCAGGACAAAGCTCTTGAGTGTTTAAGAACAACTGTTTCATTCATAAGGACTAACCTTCCAGCATTGCTTAGTGGAGAAAAGAGGGGGGAAATAAAGCATTTACTATGTATGAAAAACGGTCTGTACATTTGCTAGTTATTCCATTTTATTAATGTGAATAAGATATTTAACATGCTGACCTTTATGCTTCTTACACAAACAAGAGAAACTTGGTCTCGTTTTGTTTGTTTGAGTAGGGTGATGATTAAAACATACAAAGAGAAAATGTACCCAAGATATTTGCAGTGTTTTTAAAATACTGTTAGACTGCACTAAACAGGCCTGGACTAAACAATTCCTCTCAGTGTGTTCAGTGTTTATTTACTGTGATCTCTGCTGCAAACTGGATTGCTAGTATGTGAGGGAATGAAGCGCAGTATAGCTTTCGTGACACTCTTGGAGACAGCAGCACTATAGCAGTGTTATTAGTGTCTGTAAAGTGCGGAGTGTCTCTGAAGATCGGTGTCCCAGCTGCGATCTGATTCACTCAGACACTAAGCCCAATCCCGTCAGTGATGAAGTCTCTTGGTATTGCTCCCATGAAAGAGCAGCCGCCGGAGTATGCAAAACAGTCATCATTAATGAAGAGCAAGCATTATGACTTAATAGAGTTTTGCTATTCGTGCCAGCTGCCTTCCAGAAACTTCTTTTTAAACCTTGGGTCAGAGAGATATACTGGAAATTCTGTATAGTGTAGGAACTGAACACCATCATGTCTCCAGTCCCTATATTGATCCAGAGAACACAGAGCTTGACAGCGTGAGACATAGGGCAGTTAGCCCCTCGCTACCAGCTCTTCTGCTCTTCTGTCACACACCGTCAGCGTCCGCAGCTCTGTGATGGTGTGTGACAGTGAGTCAGTGCCTTGGCCTATGTGAATGTCAGCCTGATGTGAATGAATGCAGCAACTTCAGCTGCAGATGTCACCTTTCTCTACACATCAGCTCATATCTATCACCTCGTATCTGGAGGCTTCAGCAGGCTTCTTATTAGGTGAACTGAATTACCTTCACAAGCAATGTATAGAGACCGGTCTTCGGTGAATCAGGACAAATTCCGCTCACTTCCCGTGTTACTAGTGATAACGTGACAGTGATGAACTAAAATGCATGAGACAGGTAGGCCCTAGAGCACAAGTTTTGCAGACAGACTGTATATGTACAGTATATATGTTCTATAACTATCTATAGTGCTTCACATACTGTAAGTATTCACCCCCTTCCACATTTTGTAATGTGTCATGTCACGGCAAACCAGCGACTCTCTTTCCCAGAACTACAAACATGGCTGATGACTACAGCTTCATCTTCTCTTGAGAACTAATGAGACACACCTGTTCCCAATTACAATCTCAATCACACCACCCTACTTAAGAGACTCTCTCACACACACAGCCATTGTGAGGTATACGCTCAGTTACATTTTGTCTCTGCCGTTACCAAGCCTCGATACCTTGTTTGTTTATTGTTATATACCTGGTTTTGACTTTGTTGTTGTTTTCGACCTACTCTTTTTGCCTTGCCTCGTTTGGACTGTTTGCCTAATTGCTTGACCTCTGCCTGTCTATGTTTATTGATTTCTGCCTGATCCCTTGGATTTGTTATTATATTAAAACCGCCATACCTGCACTTGCTTCCGTCTCAGCCTACATCACGTGACACAATGTTACAACCTCAAACTGAAATAGACTTCATATGATTTGATTTACATGTGTCTAACATTTGAAGATAAAAATACTTCTTATTGTGATACAAAGGTTAATCAAACAATAAGCAGACACTTCTTGGTTACGTAATGATTCGCAGATCTAATGTGTTTCAAATGACTTCAATCCATTTGAGAATCTATGACAAAACAAGCTAGTTTGGTAGTCTCTCTCTGACAGAGCTTGAGCAAATTAGCTAAGAAAAATGGACAAAAATACTGTTCAGGATCCGGATGTGCAAAGCTGATACAGAAGAAGACTTGCAGCTGTGTTGTTTAAGCTGCTGATATCCTGGGAATTTCATACACGACAGTCTCTAGAGTGGTGCGGAAAACTAAAAACATTGAGTGTTCTGTGGTGGAAACGCCTCGTTGATAAGAGAGGTCAGGGGGAAATTGCGAGACTGGTTTGACCTGCCAGGATGGATATAGGAACTCAAATAATCACTCTTTATATCCATGTTGAGAAGAAAAGCATCTCAGCATGCACAAAACATCAAACCTTGAGGTGGATGGGCTACACCAGCAGAAGACCACATCAGGTTGCACTCCTGTCAACCAAGAACAGGAATGTGAGGTCATAATGGCACAGCCTCACCAAAACTGGACAGGTTGAAGACTTTTTCCAGTTTTTTCCCATGATACCTGTTCTTGACTGACAGGCTTGGAACCTGATGTAGTCTTCTGATGTTTTAGCCCATCCACCTCAAGGTTTGATGTGTTGTGTGTTCTGAGATGCTTTTCTGCTCACAATGCTCGTAAAGAGTGCTTATTGGAGTTACTCTAGACTTCCTGTCAGCTCAGACCAGTCCGCTCATTCTCCTGTGATCTCTCTCATCAACAAGATGTTTCAGCTTGCAGAATTTCTGCTCACTATATATTTAGTTTTTTTGTTTTTCGCATCATTCTGTAGAACCTCTAGAACCTGTTCCGTGTGAAAGTCCCAGGAGATCAGCAGTTTCTAAAATACTCAAGCCAACCCATCTGGTACCAACAACCATGCCACTACTAAATTTACAGAGATCACACTTTCCCCCATTCTGACGTTTGATGGATAACTGACTGGATAACTGCATAAATGAGCAGGTGTACAGTTGTTCCTGTTAAAGTGGCCAGTGAGTCTACAGTATATTTAGATTCAGGCTGTCTTACAACAAAGTAAAGTGTTCGGTGTGATCCCAGTTTGAATACTCCTTGCAGTCCCATTACAGGACACCAGATTGCTTATGTCTTACAATACACATCAACTCATACGAACACCTTTCTGCAGGCAAACTTTATAAACCGTACACATCTGTCAGAAGACTGCATCGCAGTTTATTACTTTGCTGGCTAATTACAGCGTGCCAAAAGGGAGATGCTTATTTAAAAACTCATGCTACAAGAAGGAGAACTAATTGGTGCAATGAGAGTATGTGGCCAGAAAAGTTGCAAGTCACTATTGAGGTCTAATGGATTATAATGAAGCTGTCAGTTTACTGATCAGTCTCTGCACTTGTCACTGCAGTGCACTTTATTGTGTTATCGCAGACAGCATATTACTCAGAGAGCCTGTTTTTGGAACCAGGAGTTGATAAATGGCTGAGACTAAAGCTATTTATGCATGACCGCCAGCTCAAACAGAGTGAGAGTGGAGCTTCATAACATTATAATATCAGCTTTTTGAAAGGTCACTGGGAGACATAATCAAACAGATCAGTGTAGAATCCATTTGATTAAGTTTCTCATGAAGAGTACACATTCAACTATGATATGAACGATACTGAAAAAGAAGTATGGAAAGACTTTTAATGGAAAGACTAGCACAATTTTACACAACCCTATGCAGACCCTCAGAAATCAGACAGATGGGTCATTAAATAATGATCTGGGGGAACTGACTCATGAGGTAGAAGAAACCATTTTAATCATACACAATAATGTGTATATATTCCATTGGCTGGACAAATCCCAGTATGCAGATGATGGCCCAAATGTTTTTCCAATGAGCAGTGTGATATCAGCAGGAAAAGTGTCTCGGCCCACTCTCGAATCACCACAGGGAGCGAGCCACAAAATGTCACATCAGCTGTGGCATTTCTCTCTTCAGCCCAGATTCATCTTTCAGTTGAAACACTGAGTGATTTGGCACCATGAAATAATGGGCTGTTGTCAGATAAGGGTTTTTAACTGAGGCAGCAGATGCAGTTGAAGATAAAACCTTCCCTTGTATGAGGATGAAGTGAGGCTTGTTAAGTAAGCACTGGGAATTGGATGATATATAATGAAAACAAATGCCTTTTTTTGTCATTTAATGTTTGATCCATTCTTTTCAAGTGTATTCTTCCTTTGTTAGATAACCCTCTCCAGTCTCTTGGCAAACTTTCCCATAGTCCTTTGAAGCACTTCTGATGTGCCGTGGTAGTGTCAACAAAACTTTAGCCATTTTTTTCCCCACCAGCATCTAACGCTTGTGTTTTTAACACTCATTGTGAATGATGCATAAAATGCACCACCGCAGCATTTGTAGAATGTGTCCTCATCACTTATTCATCCTCTCCTCATTCAGAAGCTACCATCATTTGTTTGTACAGGATGTTAGGCAATAATTTATTTAAGTCATATTCAGATGTATTCCTCAATATTATTATTATTATTATTATTATTATTATTATTATTATTATTATTATTATTAATAATAATAATAATAATAATAATAATAATAATAATAATAATAATAATAAATGATGGTGATAATGATTATGAATACAGATTTCACTACTGTTGGTTATTGTTCTCATTCTATTAATCTATTTATGCAGGTGTTGCATGACATTTTCATTTGAAGTAATTCCAAAGACTCAATATCACACAAAAGGAATCACTATACACAGTGGGGGGAAATAAGTATTAAATGCGTCCACATTTTTTTCAGTAAATATATTTCCAATGAGGCTATTCACATGAATTTGTCACCATCAGTATTAACTCAAGAAATCCACATATTAAAGTCCTTAAATGAAGTTCTGTGTAATAAAGAGGAATGACACGGGAAAAAAGTATTCAACACGCTAACTGAAATTTATTTAATACTTAGTGGGGAAGCCTTTGTTTGTAATGACGGCTTCAAGACGCTTCCTGTTTGAAGAAATTAACGGGCCGCAGTATTCAGGTGTGATTTTGGTCCTAAACGTATCGTCTTTAAATCTTGTTCAGTTGGATTCGAGTCAGGTGATTGACTGGGACATTCTAACACCTTGATTTTTTTTCTTCTCTGAAACCAATTGAGAGTTTCCTTTGCTGTATGCTTTGGATCGTTGTCCTGCGGGAAGCTCCACCCACATCTCATCTTCATCATCCTGGTGGATGGCAGCAGATTCTTCTCAAGAATCTCCCAGTAAAGGGCTCCATTCATCCTTACTTCAGTTATATGAAGTCTGTACCATGTGATGAAAAACAGCTCCACACCATGATGCTTCACCTCCACACTTCACTGTTGGTGTAGTGTTTTTAGGGTGATGTACCGTGCCATTTCTTCTCCACACATGGTGTGTAGTATGACAGCCAGAAAGTTGAATTTTGTTCTCGTCTGACCAGACTACACTCTCCCAGTATTTCACAGGCTTGTCCAAATGAGTTGTAGCAAACTTTAAATGAGCTTCGACATGCCTTTTCTTTAGTAATGGAGTCTTGCGGGTGAGCGTGAGCAGTGGAGAGCATTGTGTAATGTTTTCTCTGTGATGATGTCACCTGCTGCCTCCAAGTGTTTCTGGAGCTCTTTCTGAGTGGTCCTTGGCTCTTGGGCTACTCTCCTGACTATTCTTCTGACTCCCTGGTCAGAAATCCTGCCAGGAGCTCCTGTGCGTGGCCGGTTGATGAAGGAGTGATGTTGCTTCCACTTGCGGATAACGGCCCCAATGGTGGTCTGTATCCGATTCCATCAATATGTTTCGCAACAATAAGGTTGTGAAGGTCTTTTGAGAGCTCTTTTCTTTTACCCATCATGAGATGTTTCTTGTGTGACACCTTGGTAACGAAAATTCATTTAATAGACCATAAATTTCCTAACCCAGCAGATATTAATTTGCACAGATAGGGGGTATAATAACTTACAGATTTCAGCTGGTTCCTTGCCTTACCTTGCCTTGGAGAACTGCTTTTTCTTAGTGTGTTCAGTACTTTCCCCCCGTGTCATTCCTCTTTATTACACATAAATTTATTTATGGACTTTAATGTTGTGAATTCTTTATATTTCCATATTTCTTGAGTTAATACTGATGTCTGGTGAAAATTTCATGTGAATGTTGACGCATCCAATACTTATTTCCCCCAGTGTAAAATAAAAGTGTCATTGGTCTGAGGATAAGACATTATAGAAAGGCTCCTGAAGTCTTTTTTGTACCTTAATGTTTCATGATCTTTTCTTAATGATATTTACACAAAAAAGGCAACTAGTCAAAGCTGTCAGCATTAAAGGCACACTATATTAATACTTACGCTCCGTTTTTTAAAATTATTTATTTTATTTTTTTTCTTCGAATGTCTCTTCATATAAAGGAAGTTGGTTCACGACCTTGCTGGCTAATACAATGTGCATTTACCGTACCGTTTTGAGCGTACCCGTAGTGTATTCATAATCGATATCTTGAAAAACAGACCTTAACGTAGTACATTAAAGTTGTGAAGATGTGCCACTGTCTCCTCGGTTCGAATTTAAAAGTAGAGAACATGCCAGTAACAACAAGCAAAATTATTTTGATGCATAATCAAAAAGAAGAAATAATGAAATACACTCATATTCTGTTCTCCTAGCATATGCATATGATAGCTATGGAAGAAATCAAAAGATAATTTGATTCACTTCGGCCCATCGATATTTCCTTTATGAAACTGTCAAGCAGGATGCGTTAGATTTATGTTGATAAAATCTGGTTTTCATAAGCTGCCAGTATATCTCAGAAACAAAACAATCGCACTGAGGTAGCAGGTATTAAACAACAACAGCATGCAAGTGATGGTAAAGGGTTGCTACCCTGAATACTGCATTTGGTGGTAGGGGTGGGGTGTGTGTGTAAAAAGAAAGATAATGAAGAGGAAAATGAATATAGATATGAGACTAATTAAAAAGTGTAGATGGGCCCAGCTGTCTTCAGTGTAGATCATCACACTGACATTCTTACCATATTTACCATCGTTTTGTGTGAGGTTTTCAGAAACTTCAGCTAAATACACAAAGTAAGACAACATGTTTTGGCAATTCCCATGTCTTTATTGACCTCGCTTTGTGTTGTCACACTGGAACGTGTTTATACTATATTATAGTATAGTTTAATATTCTATATTAGTTGTCACAGACATTTCTAAAAGTTTATTCACTATATTTTATCATTTCTCTGTGTTGCACCATTTAGAGACTTTTTTTTTTAGTGCTATTGTTCTTTAGCATGCTCTGTCTCGAAGGATTCTCATCTGTCTTTTGTAGATTCTCCTTAAGGTAATAATGATCATATTTCTGCATCTACTGTATGTATAGATGCATGTGTCAGAAAATAAAATAAGAGAAGAATAGGATATACTGCAAATGACAATAAAAAAAGGTGTAAAAAATTAATTAGCAAAAAAAAAAATCCCTGAGAGAAAAATAGATATAAAAAGTGTGTAGGAAGAGAGAGAGAGAGAGAGAGAGAGAGAGAGAGAGAGAGAGAGAGACAAGGGAAGGGGAGAACAGAGCGAGAGGGGGCTGATAATGATTTGTGTTAGATGTGTGAACACACAGGTGTGAATATATATATATATATATATATATATATATATATATATATATATATATATATATATAAAATATAAGTGTGCGTTGGATAAATATCAGAAAATGTCCTTATTTGAAACCGTGTCAGATTGAAGAAGAATATGAGGCAAGATGCGAATAAGGGAGCACAAGATCACGATGAAGAGAGGAGAGAATGGTGAAGGGGTTGAAAAAAAAAGGAAAAGAAGGCAAAGCAGTGTGTGAGTGAGAAAGCAGAAAAGCTGGGGGATCAGGATAGTGGGAGGGGAGGGGGGGGTAGCTTTGATTTCATGCTGCTAAGAGTGTGCTGTCTCTTTGGAGATAGAAACTGAGGTAGCACAGTGCCATGGGAGCTTCTTCAGAGACACGTGAGAACCGTCTACCAAAATCAATCTCTTTCCCACCTCTCTCTTTTAATGAAATTACCAGCCACTTTGGTGTGCATCTGGAGATTCGTTTCAGCTTCGGTCGCGGTTCGATGTGCAGTAGATATGAGAGGAATATTTACTTTTTAACTGAACGATGCATTCACTTTAAACCCGATGTTGAGTACGTGTTACGCTCGATGAACGCAAGATTCGTTTTGTGAGGAAAAAAGTTAAATCAACGTCTATCGATAGATACAGAGTTTAAAATAAATCAAGAGACACTGCATATCTACAAAGTACAACCGTTATCTTCTGTAGCTTCATTCAAAACAACTCGGATATAAAAATTTAAAAAAGCATTTAAGTATCTGTGAAGAGAGGAATATAACACTGGTCCTAGACCGAGCCTCATGAGAACACATTTAACGTTCAGAAATTAATGAAAGAATTCGATACCTCATTTATTTTAGTGGCCTGGCATGCTTGGTTTTCTTTTACAGGTTAGAAATGGAGACAAATCCTGACTGAGCCATACTTTAGGCTCTCTAAACTCCTTCTTTGCACAAGGCTTTGTAAATGTGCCCTACCTGTGAGAGTCCAAACATTTATCCAACTCAGAGGGATTTTCTTTGTGAGGCATAATACTGGGAGATAGATAGTGAGTTTTGACCCCTCTGGCTTTCTATAAGAATATGGTATATATGCTGGGAGAAGATAGATCTGACATTTTTATTTTTTTTTTGTTACAAATCAAAACATGATTCCAGTCTCTACTCAATTCGGCAGCAAGTTGTAGTCATAATTCTGACCTGCGCACCCTGACCTCACAGTAACACAGCTCTCAGTTGCTTCACTTAATGTGCGTATAGATGTAGCGTATAGCTCAAAAGACTCTACCACAGCCCTGCTGAAACGCTACTGTAGCTTATGGCTGAAAAGGCACTGCACTTTTGTTCCTCAAGTGGATTCATAATTATAATATAGTCTCATTGGCCATACTGCAGGTATCTATTCAGAGCCAAAGGTCCAATTACTTCTAGTTAAATTCAAGGAAATAATTAACTGTTAGTGTAAAATAAAGTTCCAGAACGTAGAACCGAGAAGACTATAAA
The DNA here is from genome assembly GCF_001660625.3 of Ictalurus punctatus. Lineage (NCBI taxonomy): Eukaryota > Metazoa > Chordata > Actinopteri > Siluriformes > Ictaluridae > Ictalurus > Ictalurus punctatus. The sequence goes on from NC_030421.2 coordinate 33,364,132, forward strand.
CACCTGGGTATTAGCATAATTATTCATCGAGAAACAAAGAGCAGGATGAAGTTATCGGTGAATTCCTCAGTGCGTCCTTCTGGAAATGAATCTGCCAATATTTTTCCTTAGTAGTGGACTTATCAGAGCTAATGCTACTCAATCTGTCCTAATATACTCTTTACATAGTTCTATTCAGCAATTTCAATTATTTCTTACTCTTACATTACTATTAGGATTGGTGTCGTGAAACACTTAAGACTGCAGTGTGATAATGAATATGGCCTCACACTTGCCAACATGGCACAGGAGGACATATTGCTCCCAGAAAGACAATTCTTCTGGATGATGGGCCCAGAACATGCAAAACAATCTGTGTCCATCATCTAAAGAACAACTACAAAGCGCAAGGAAGAAATATGAGGTTGTGAACTATGAAGTGCACACCATGGGCCTCATTTATCAGCTGGGTACAAATGGATTTGTACGTAAATTCGTAAAAAGTACTTACAATCGCAATTCTGAAAAAGTTGGGACAGTATGGACATTATTTGATGTTTTACTTTTTTTTTTTTAAATATACACTCATTTCAAAGCTGATGACTGGAACACACTCCAAAAAAGTTCAAACAGGGACTGTCGACTGTTTAGCACCGTGTAACATCACCGTATCTTTTAATAGCACTTTAAATAGCACTAAGTTTAGCGAGCGGAATTTTCCCCCATTCAGCCATTATGCATTTCTTCAGCTGCGCAACTACATTGCACCACACATTCTCAATGGGAGACGGGTCAGGACTGTAGGCAGGCCATGCTAGCACCCGCACTCTCTACTTACGCAACCATGTAACGCTTGAATGTGGTTTAGTGTTGTCCTGCTCTGGATGGCAGAAGATGTCTACATATCTCCCTGCATTAATGATGCCCTCACAGATGTGCAAGTTATCCATGTAGTGAAAATGAGCTGTTTGGGTAAAATTGTTGTATTCTCCACCATTATATGTAACGAACAATTAGCTGTTTAAATTGAGCTATTGTATTCTCCACCAAATTTGCAGGATACAGTGAGACATCATTTGAAGAGCATGTAGCAGGATCGGCAAGTCAATTCAATGAAATAATTAGTGGTAACTTAGTGGTTATAAGAACAATAAGTACTGAAGGAAGCATGGCAGAAAAGCATGGCATGGTGGTTGCAATTGTTTTATAGATGTATTAATTTCCACAGTCATTGTTTCTGTGGAGTGCCTGATTGTGGAATGTGCTGATTCAACAAGGGAAGGGGGGGGTCCTCCCCCCTTTCTTCCTGCAGTTTTCACTTTATGGGTGAAGGACCTTGGGTTTTATCTGTTGGGTAAGCCGTCTGGTTTTGGTGAGTCCAAGAGAAGGGCTTGTTAATCAACCTGCTTGTGACATTCTGGGGGGTTGAGTTATGTTTTACTGCAACATTCGGCCAGGTGGCCACTCTGACAAAGGCCGCTAGCATTTACTAATGGGGGGTTTGTCCGTCTGCTCCAGTATTGCTGGTACCAGTCACGACAGCTTCTTTGAATTATGGTTTGAATGGTTGAGGACTGTTTAAATGGAATGTCTTATCTTATCTTGTTATCATCTCTGCTGCCTGGTTCAATCCTACACCCATGCCATGTGCACTGACACGCCCCCATACCATGACAGACGCTGGCTTTTGGACCTGACGCTGATAACAGCTTGGATGATCCTTTTTCTCTTTGGCCCGGAGAACATGACGGCTGTTTCGCCCAAAAACTATTTGGAACGTCGACTCGTCGGACCACAAAACACGATTCCACTGTGCTACTGTCCATCTCAGATGAGACCGAGTCCAGAGAAATGGGCGGAGCTTCTGGACAGTGTTGATGTACGGCTTCTGCTTTGCGTAGTAAAGCCTTAACTTGCATCTGTGGATGCAGCGGCGAATGGTGTCGAGCGACACAGGTTTACCAGAGTATTCCCGAGCCCATGTCAGGATCTCCATCACAGACTCATGACGGTTTTTAAGACAGTGACGTCCGAGGGATCGGAGATCACGCGCGTTCAGAAGTGCTTTTCAGCCTCGCCCTTTACGCACAGAGATTTGACCGGATTCCTTGAATCTTTTAATTATATTGTGCAGAGTAGAAGGTGAAACGCTCAAAATCCTACCGATTTGTCTTTGGGGAACGTTGTTCTCAAAGTGTCAGATTATTCTTTGATGCATGTGTAGGCAGATTGGCGAGCCTCGACCCATCCTCGCTCTTGAAGGACTCGGCCTTTCTTAGAGGCTCCTTATATACTATGATTAGACGATCGCCTCACCTGTTTCACATCACCTTCTTATTTCAACTTCTCACATCACCATTAGTCCTAAATCGCCCCTGTCCCAACTTTTCTGGAACGTGTTGCATGCTTCAATTTCAAAATAAATGTTAACCTTCAAATAAACTATGCAGTTGATTAGATAAAACATCAAATACCTCATCTTTATACATTTTTTTATTTAAATACAAGTCAAAGGACAATTACAAATCTTTGTTTTTATTAGTATTTTCCATACTGTCCCAACCTTTTTGTATTGGGGTTGTACACAAGGAATTTTGTATTCATGAAAATTTAGGGGGGGGGGGGGGGGGGGGGGGGGGGACATTCCAAACCTACGCGTGCTCCCAAGGGTGTGTAAATTTACAAATAACTAATGTAAACTTCAAATCACATAATTTGCATGGATTATTCCACTTTTATGTATGAAATATACTGTAGAGTATAAATTACTTTTTTTTTTTATATCTTATTTAGTAGACACCCTTATTCAGAGAAGCTTATAAAAGTGCTTTGTGGTCTCTATCAACAACACTAAATTCACTAAGAATACCATCATGAACATTTTGTGAAAACCAGTCATTTTATATTATTGGTATTAATTAAAGAAATTGAAAACTAAAGAAAGCAAGCCAACACAAACCCATTAATTAAGACAAATACAGTTTAATTATGACTAGAGAACTGTCACCATATAAATGGAGGACAGGCTGGTCTGTCTGCGTATAGCTGTAAGTCATAAACAAATGCCTCAAACGACAGAATTTAAGGCACAATTTATTATTAATATAATATATTATTCAGTATTTTTTATTGCCATAGAAGTGAGTGATTTTTGTGTGCGGCACTACACATGCAAATGAGCTGTGTCTGGAATGCACTTTACAGGCGATCAGCATATGGACGTGAGTATGAAGAAAATCAGCGTTTCTGAAACTTTTTTAAATCCAGTTTGGTTTATGCAAACATCTGCCCACAACTCTACTAAAAGATTGATAAATGAGACCCGTGGTGTGTTGAGACACCTGCTATGGTTTTGAAACGTGCCTAATTTTGTTTTGAAGGTCTCATACAATAAATTTACATGCATCCGAGGTCAAAAAACACTTTCATGTGATTATAATTTAAACTGCAACATTACCTTTTTTTCTCCAGTGTCTCAAACGACTCGTTAAATGATCCGTTCTAAAGGATTCATTCTAAACTCCTCCTTTAGGAGAGCATACTCTGCTCTGATTGGTCAAGATGTCCCAGCCTGTCGTGATCGTGGTCTACCGCTGTCAGCGAGCAGCCAATGAAGACCGGAGGCGGGGCTTTTTGTTACAAACCTACGTAGGTTCGTACAGGAAGTAAAGTCTGGAATCACTAACGACTCGTTTCAGCTGTTCAGAATCGATTCCTTCTTTTGCTAGTCGATAACGCCGTTTGTCATACGCTTTGATTTTTTAAAAAAACTTTTCAGACATTTTTACATTTACAAACAGCTCTATAATACACTACATGAAAGGTAATGTGTGAAAAACTATAATAGGTGTGCTTTAAGGCCCGATGTGATGGATGTTATGATCTTGACAGACATTTCTAAGCTGCCAACAGGTGATCAGAGGCCCTGCTATAACAATATCTGACAGCCGTGACAACCAGACTTAACCAAAAGGCTCTACAGTGAATGCAACAGTTAAGTAAATATCATTGCAGGAATGAAAATTGTCTTCCATCACCCTGGTAACCCACAGGTTCTGTTTCCATGGCAAACAATGCTGAGATGAATTTTGCAATGGGTTTCACCATCAACCGTGTGATCAGTCATGCTGCAAGTAGTTTTATCCTGCAGTATAAAATCTATTAAAAACTATATGGGACTATTTAAAGTAACATTATAACTTTAGGGATTTTCACTAGACAAAAGTTACTAGTGATTCACTAGTGATTGGTGCTCAGAGATAAAGATAATAGCAACAAGACACATGACAACAATGGATATAGTTGAGGGCTGCTTCAGAGGCTGTTTTTTTTCTTTTCTTTTTTTTTCTTCCATTTTCATTGTTTGTGTGTCTTCAATAATTTTCAACAGACTGACTGGAATAAGATTTCAGAAAACTCCTGTACCCTGTCAAAAGACTAGCTACCTTGGTATAGTGGACATTAAAATGGGTCTCAGATTGGAAAAATCAGATGTGATAGGAGCAGACACAACAAAATAAAGTAGCACAACATGGTAAATGGTCTGCACGTATATAGCGCCTTTTAACCTTCTACAAAGCACTTTACACAGTTTTTCATTCACCTATTCTCACACACACACACACACACACACACACACACACACACACACACACACACACGCACACACACGCACACACACGCACACACACACACGCACTAATGGCAGCAGAGCTACCATGCAAGGTGCTAGTCTGCCATCTGGAGCAACTTGGGGTTCAGGACACTGCCTAAGGACACTTCGGCATGTGGATTCATGTGGGCCAGGGATTGAAACACCAACCTGCGATTAGTGGACAACCCGCTCTCCCACCTGAGCCACAGCCAACCCCAACATAACCGGAATCATCATAACCTTATCATCAATTGCTAGATGATCCCTAATTATAGAGTATATTTATTTTTGTCTTTTTCTTTTAAATGGATATTCTATTGGTGGGCTGCATGGTGGTGCAATGGGTAGTGTTGTAACCTCACAGCTGTCTCTCTACTGTTTCACAGTGTAGTGTCTGTGTATATATTCTCCCTGGGGCTGCATGGGTTTCCTCTTAAAAACATGTAGGTGGATTGGTTATGCTAAAATTGCCTTGGGTGTGAAGGTGTGTGTGTGGATGGTATTCCCAGCTCATGCCCAGTGTTCCCAGGATAGGCCCTGGATCCACCATGACCCTGACCAGGATAAAGGTATTACTGAACACGAATTAGTGAATGATTTTTTATTGCTATGATGTATGTTTGTATAAGAAAATGCTTATGGTGCACTGACTTCATGACGAGACGTTTTGCAGTGTGTTTTGCTAATTACAAACGGTTTGTTCAGTGTTAGATTGAGTTTCCAATCAGTAGTCCAATGTCTTAACCACTGAGCCACCACTGCGGCATGGATATGGGTACCAGATGGGCTGGTTTGAGTATTTCAGAAACTGCTGAGCTTCTGGGATTTTCACACACAACAGTCTCTAGAGTTTACACAGTATGGTGCAAAATAAGAAACAAACATCCTGTGTGTGGAGATTCTGTAGGCTGGAACAGCTTGTTGATGAGAGAGATCAGTGGAGAATGGCCAGACTGGTTTGAGCTGACAGGAAGTCTTTAGTAACTCAAATAGGCACTCTGCAACCATGGTAAGCAGAAAAGCATCTCAGAACGCACAATACATCAAGCCTTGAGGTGGATGAGTCTTGCTTGTGGCCATGATAGCCTCAGAATCTTGTTTTTGGCTGACAAGAGTGGAACTCAATGTAGTCTTCTACTGTTGTAGCCCATCTGCCTCAAGGTTCAATGTTTTGTGCATGCTGAAATGCTTTCCTGCTCACCATGGTTACGAAGCGTGCTTATTTCAGTTACTATATCCTTCCCGGAAGCTCAAACCAATCTGGCCATTTTCTTCTGACCTTTCTGATCAACTAGGCGTTTCCACCAACAGAACTGTCCCTCACTCAATGTTTTAATTCTATCGCAAAATTCTGTATAAACTCTAGAGACTGTCGTGTGCGAAAAACCCAGGAGATCAGCAGTTTCTGAACTACTCAAACCCTACTCTGAACTTCCTAGCCCTTCTGGCACCAACAACCATGCCTTGATCAAAGTCACAGAGACGGCATCCCCCCCACCCCATGCTGATATTTGATATGAACATTACCTGAAGCTCTTGTCCTGTATATGCATGATTTCATCCATTGTGTATCCATATATATATATATATATATATATATATATATATATATATATATATATATATATATATATATATATATATATATGTATATATAAATAACCATATTACTAGTATAAAACAACGTAACTCAGTTTAGTGCTTGTTGGTGTGTGTTCACTTTTTAGGAAAAAAACCTCCCTTTATTCTGTCTGTGACCGTTAAAACAAAATAAATAAGCCCAATAAAATCCCCCTTCTTTCTCTTCAGCTCTTTTCCCTTGTACTCTGTGCTTTCGTTCCAGGCCCAGGTGAAGACTCATTTATTCATACCAGAGTCAAGTTCAATTACATTCAGCTCACTCAGTCTAACACACAAGCGGAATAAAAGGTGTTGTTCCCTGTGGTAATTGACTACAAAGTGCCTTATCAACATTCCTTCTTTTTCCTCCTCTTGAGCCTGTCATGAAAATCAAGGCCTCTAACACAACAAGAGCAACCTTGGAAACCAAATATTTCACTGGAAGTGGATATGGCAAGGTGCTGGTCATCCTTTCAGACTAATAAACAGAAAAATATGACACATGAACAAATGCCAGTCTGCCCTTCTTGAAGTACAGTGCAATATACAAACGGGAGAGCAAAACTGCCTAAGATCTCCTGCTAAAAGGTTTGCCAATTAAGCGAACACTTCACATTTTTTACACTCTAGTACACCACTAATAAGTCAACTAGCACTTAAGACCAACAATACAGTAGGCTTAAACAACTCTGGCCAGAGGAAATGATTCAGTTATTACTGTACACAGACTATAAAGTGGTACAATGTATGGAAATATTTACTTACATCTTGAGAACTGTGATATTAGTTATTACTGTACCATCTTACTCATTTTCAGTAACCTTTTGATCCGGATTAGGGTCATGACAGGTCATGCTGTAGGCTCCAGATCCGTCATGACCCTAATCCGGATCAAATGGTTAGTGAAATATCAGTGAAATACACACACACACACACACACACACACACACACACAATCCATTTGAGGACCTTCCATTCACATAATTAGCAATGCAGCTATAATTAATGTTATGCCTACACATTAACTTATCCCTATCCCCAATCTTAACCTCAGTAACCAAAAGGAAACACACACACACACACACACACACACACCGCAGAGACACTGTAACTGTATACATTCATCATAGAACTCATGAATCAGATCAAGGCTATCAGAGAGCTATTAAGATCTGTGGCTTTGCTTTCTTTTATGGTATGAGCTATAAAAACACAAGCAGGTGTGGCGGTACATCTTCTGACGACTCTCTGACACACACACACACACACACACTACCGCATGATAGGCAGTACTGCACTACACTATGAAGTAGGAAATGGATGGATGGATATATAGATAGATAATGGTAAATGATCTGCACTTATATAGCGCTTTTATCCAAAGCACTTTACAATGGTAGCAGAGCTGCCATGCAAGGCGCTAGCTTGCCATCAGGAGCAGCTTGGGGTTCAGCGTCTCGCCCAAGGACACTTCAACATGTGGAGTCACGTGGGCCGGGAATCGAACCACCACCCTATGATTAGTGGACGACCCGCTCTACCGCCTGATCCACAGCCGCCCCCAAGATAAATAGATAGATAGATATCGGATGAAGAAAGAATTTCCTTTGCTTCATTTGCCTTTGTCGTTTGTTTGCAGGTAGGTTGAGACGTGAAGCCGAACGTAGGCTTTAAGAGCAGCTGATCACCACAGACCTCCACACTTCTACTGTATGGTCTGCCAGAGCCCGGCCAGACGCATAATAAATGCGAATATTAATTTCTTTTCATTATCCCTGCAGTGTGAAAACAGAGGTTAGCTGCTATTTCTTCACTCGCTTGTTCAGTGACTTCTATTGGTGTGGCCAATTTTCATCACATGTGGGTGGCTGAAATGTGTAGTGCATTATAAAAGTGTGAGTGTTTTGAAAAGAAGTGGGTGGATTTCTTTGTGGGGAAAAAAGCAGAACGGATCTCTCTCTCTCTCTCCCTCTCTCCCTCCCTCTCTCTCTCTCTCTCTCCCTCTCTCCCTCCCTCTCTCTCTCTCTCTCTCCCTCTCTCCCTCCCTCTCTCTCTCTCTCTCTCTCTCTCCCTCCCTCTCTCTCTCTCTCTCTCCCTCTCTCCCTCCCTCTCTCTCTCTCTCTCTCTCCCTCCCTCTCTCTCTCTCTCTCCCTCTCTCCCTCCCTCTCTCTCACACACACACACACGTATATAGGGTGTCCCAAAAGTTTTTATTAACACTTTTTAGCTAAATGTCTTCCAAAACTTTGTTTATATTATATATATATATATGTTTTTCAAATAGCCTTTAAGAATGCCTTTGACAAAAGAGGAACGTATTGAAATCATTCTCATGGCTGGATCCGGAAGCACGTCATGGACATGTAATTACATGCATAACGCCAGATGTGTTAACACAAATTCATCATGAGTGGGAGAAACGACTCTATGTGTGTGTTTACAAGGAAATGGCAGTCATGTAGAGGATGTTTTGTAAATAAAGTTACATTTGACTTAAAAGGGTTCATTTCCCCTACGTATGGAGACTTTTGGGACGCCTCCTCTGAAAGTATTGGAAAAGCGAGGCTAAATCTATTGTTTCTGCTATACATCAAAAGATGAATATGAGACAATAGATCAAAATTTTAGCTTTAATTTAGATGATATTTATATCTAGATGTGATCATTAGCTCTCTAGTCCTCATGGTGGTTTATCTTTTTCTTTTCTTTTTTTTTTTTTTTTAGCAACAAATGCAGTCTTCACAGGCAAAACCTAGGGGTACACACACACACACACACACACACACACACACACACATATATATATATATATATATATATATATATATATATATATATATATATATATATATATATATATATGTAATTTATTGAACAGAGATATCAATAGATGTGAAATTCTTCTGTGGAAAAAGTAAGTACTCCCTTGGCCTCAGAAGCTAGTATTGCCCCTTTATCAGTTATCAGCAGTCTCTGGCATTGGCTTGCTGGTATTTTTGACCACGCTTCCTTGTGATATACTTTCAGTTGCAAGGGGTTTGAGCCAAACCTCAAATCATAATCACAGCTTGTGTAATGCAATAATATATTTGGCAGAGAAGCACCCTGAAATTCTTACATTGAATTATAGATCCAAAACACAGGTGCAAGAACTGCAATGTTGGAAAGAAAGATTGATCATGTGCGTTTCCAATGAGAGGACATTCATATGCAGAAACACAGAGCCATCTGTCAACACTTTCTGTCTCTGGTGATGCTTACGCAACAGACAGGCCAGTGACTTGAGAACGTGATAGCATGAACAAAACCTGGAAATGAAATTTACATCGAAAGAACTGCTGTAGGAAAAGGCACGTTCTCATCTACTCTATATACCTGCAGAAATCTATTTTGGAAAACTGAACACTAACTTTGAACGCTGTTCTTCGTGCACGCACAGAAATAATGAGCCTCACACCATGTGTAAGTGTAATTCCCTGCTGTTCTTCTGCCTAAATATAGACTCTACCTGGCAGCAAGAAGACTGTCACTCTCCTCTGCTCCCAATGAGATGGCCTTTAACTGTCCGACACATCGACTCTACACGGACCCCTATCCAACACCTCTCTCTCACACACACCTCCCTCTTTACCTCCACTCTACCAGCACTCTTCCCTCAGGCCATCACTCCCTCTGCCACCTTTAACACTTTCAAGAAGCACTTGTCAGACAGCTGTTCACTGTGTCAACTTGCTTAAGACCTCAGAATTCACACACTCCATGTACTTCACCAGTTCCTACGTCACGCGCCACTTTCCTATACCGCCCAGTTCCTCACAATCGTAAAGATAGGTTGGACAAGTCTCAATCACAGCCTAAATGCTAATGTGGCTTGGCAGTCTGTCACCTTCACAAATCAAGCTCTGCCAATACTTTGCAGACTTGCTTCTTTCTTCAACGACAGATGAAATCAAATAAGCTTATGTTTGCTCAGTTCAGAGAATTTACCCAAGCAAAATTACATAATCAATCTTGTGAAGCTATATCACTGGACAAGGTTCACGGTGTAAAGTTCAATTCAATTCAATTCAGTTTTATTTGTATAGCGCTTTTTACAATAGACATTGTCTCAAAGCAGCTTTACAGAAATATCAACACGGTGTACAGATATTAAAGGTGTGAATTTATCCCAACTGAACAAGCCACTGAGTGGCGACGGTGGCAAGGAAAAACTCCCTAAGATGTTTTAAGAGGAAGAAACCTTGAGAGGAACCCGACTCAGAAGGGAACCCATCCTCATCTGGGTAAAGTATTACTTAAAGGTATAGTCAATGTATAGATTTGGACAGAAGTTCACTAAAGCTAGCTATTTTGACATGTGTACCAACACGCCGCTTCCTTTATGCCTTTTCTTTAGAATACATGCACACATTGCTCCAGCTAGGCTAAAATAGCTGAATGCTAGTGCAAGAGGCAACAAAGACTGGTAAGAAAGCAGAGGTGCATCTATGGAGTGAGTTGGATGTATGAAGTCGTCATCAGTTCGTTTTTTTTTTTTTTTTCCAACAGACTGACAAAACCGTTTTCTTGTTTTTATACGCCAAAGATTTGAAGCACATTTCCAATAAATTTTCATCAGACTTCATCTAACACTGCTCAAAACAAAACAAAACAAACAAACAAACAAAAACAATGGCTAAACCATACCTATTTTTTTTTTACTTTAGCATTTCACTACTTTTAATTACTTTTTATTCTTTGTACTTTTACTGTACTATATAATAGATAGATAGATAGACAGATAGATAGATAGATAGATAGATAGATAGATAGATAGATAGATAGATAGATAGATAGATATTCTGCATACTTTTACTGCACTATATGATAGATAGATAAATAGATAGATAGATGGACAGGTATTCTTTGTCATGGGTATTTTTATTTTTCATTTGAACTATTTGCCTATTTGAATATTTTACTTTGACTACCCTTTTATTTACTTATTTATTTCTGTTTTTATTTTTAACACTGTGAAGCACTCTGAGCTGCTTTTTTACATATATGAAATATGCTAAATAAATAAAGTCAGAGGTAAAAAAAGAAAAAAAAGAGGAAAAAAAGGAGATATAAAACTGGGATGAAGGAATAAATCCCCTGACTCAAGACACAATCTAGCCATCTAATGGAGTAAGAAGGGAGAGAAGAGCAGAATTCCAGCACTACACATATTATGAAAGCCAGCGAGCTACCAAAATCTACTGCTGCCAGGAAGCAGTTGAAATATTACAGCTGGATTCTGAAACACTTCAAAGCAAGATGAGCCCTATGATTAAAAATTTATATTGTTTGAAAACATTCTAGTATGCTGCAGATGTAATAAACAAAGTGTTTGTGTGTGTGGATGTACATGAGTACATCTGAGTTCATCACATATTATAAACATAGTTACATTTTTAACTGATATAAACACGGGTCACATTTCTGAGATAATTCACCACCACGCCACCAGAGGGCCCCCTGCCTTGAATTCTAAGACACTTATTCCGTTGTCCTTGCCATTTCCTGTTCACGGACTATAAAGCTCATACATATTCATTGTCATTGTGAAGCCTTACCAATATTGCCTGGTGTTTCTAGTGTATGCCTTGTCGTGTTTTTTCCTCAGTCTAGTTTGACTGTTCTTTGGATTTGCCTTGCTGGTTTTTTGATCATTGTGGATTTCATGTATGACCTTGGCCTGTTTCCGGTTTTTCATTCTGTCTTGTAGACTATTGTTATTATTAACCTACTGCACATGGTTTGTCACACACCTCCCGAGTCCTGTTTATTACATGCTGAATGTAATAGCAATACCCATTTTGGCGCCCAGATCACATGTACATTTATTCATTTATTCATTCAGCAGACGCTTTTATCCAAAGCGGCTTACAAATGAGAAAAATACAAGCAAAGCGATACATCAAGCAGAGAACAATACAAGTAGCGCTACCGTACAAGATCTTTAATTGAGTTCTAGAGAAGCAACGTGCGCAGAGTTGAGGTGTAAGAGCCTGAGTACGTTTTTTTTCTTTTTTCTTTTTTAAAAATAATGTGGGGGTTGGCAGGTTAGGGGTTAGTTACGTGCTCATGGAAGAGGTGGGTCTTTAGCTGTTTTATGAAGATGGTGAGAGATTCTGCGGTCCAGATTGAGGTTGGAAGTTCATTCCACCACTGAGGAACAGTTAGTTTGGAGGTTCTGGAAAGGGACCTCGAGCTACACTGAGTAGGCACTACGAAGCGTCAGTCATTAACCGATCGCAGATAGTGTGAGGGAACGTAAACCTCAAGGGGAGTGTTAGGAGAGATTAGGGGGGTGCTGATCCAGATAAGGCCTTGTATGTGAGCATCAAGGCCTTGAATTTGATCCGGGCGGCTACAGGAAGCCAGTCGAGGGAGATGAAGACATGGGTTCTCTTGGGCTGGTTGAAGACGAGGCGTGCTGCTGCATTCTGAATTATCTGAAGGGGTTTGATGGAGCTGCTGGGAGACCCGAGAGTAAAGAGCCTGGACTAGTATCTGTGTAGCCTGTTCGGTGAGATAGGGGCTGACATTCTTGATGTTCTACAGAATGAACCTACAGGATCGTGCAGATTATTTTTCCACTCCTCCTTTTGACGAACTCTTGGATTCAGACTGAGCTTTTGTTCTGTCACACATCACAGTGACAATCGGAGACGACCGAGACTATGCAGTTTTATGAAATGTTCTGTTATGTTAAAAGAATATTTACTACAATGTGCTGGAATATACTTTTTGAAACAAAACAAACAAACAAAACAATGACTCAGCACTCTGATATTAACACCGAGACGTCTTTGCTGCCTGTAAATTCTTCCTCCATTCACAAGAGTTTCAGAACTTCCTATGGCTCCAAACAACTACAAATGTTATCAATGTGGTTCTTCATGTGATAGTGAGATTAAGTTTATGCTCATCTCCTTAATACAACGCACTTGGAGACCTGAGTTTTTGATGCTCTGCACGGATCTCGTCATCGTGTGCATCTCTATATAAGTGTATTCTGATGTCGCAATCCCTTACTTCACTGCAATAATACTACATATTTTTACACAGATTGCATTAATGTCTCATGTGCAACCGCGCACATTAACGACACGCTCGGTCACTTTATACACAGTCTCACACGGTCACTGTTTTGCTTTTCTACTGTTCCTTTTCAGTACTATCACTACGGTATTAGATTTTGAATTAGACAGTAAGTGGAAGTAAATATTTGGACACTTTTGTTTTTTGGCATTTAATACACTTCTAGTGCATATGTCTGCTTCAAACGTACACACAGGATGTCTTTCGTCTCTGCAATGATAAATATGTGTTTAAAAAAAAGAAGCATGTATTCATTAGCATAAACAAAGATATGTTCACAAATGAAATCGAATAAAATAATATTTACACTCCACCAAAGAGCAACATTAGTACTTCAGCTTGAGGTATAGTGTACACAACAGCGCATGCTCCAAACATCATTATTGCCTGAATTATTGCCAAAGAGTTCTATTTGAATGATTTTTTTGTTGTTGTTCTTTTGTTGTATTTTTTAGCAGAGGGGTTTTGCGTGTGGTTAGAAACGGAGATGAATGCAGTGGATTTCACTGCTGATTGTCCTTACTCTAACCGTTCTTCGTTCTGCGACACTTTTTCGAGCGACTGCTGGCTTCTTTATCGCTTTCCTTATCATTAGTCCGAGAGCACGTTTTGAAATAGTGTGTAATAATGTCGTCCCTGAAAACTTTAGGAAGCTCCTTCCCCTTCACCATGATTGCTATTTGTTGTGTGAAATCTTCTCAACCCGTGTCTTTTATAATGACACCATGTGCAATTCGCACAAGAATATTAATTTTGGCTTTTTTTTTTTTTTTTTTTTAAAAAGGTAACTATTTTAGATGCTCATGAATATATATATATATATATATATATATATATATATATATATATATATATATATATATATATATATATATATATATAAATAGTTAGTATTTATTAGTATAAAAGACACATAATGCACAGGAAGGACATATAATAACAAGAGCAAAAGTGTACATATTTCCCCTGACTGTATACGTTAATGTCCTTTTCTTGGATCCAACATGCACTTGGGCAGCAACATGCAATGTTACAAATACTTGTTGGGGCAGTATAGTCCCAGCTGTATTGTACAGTCCTAGGCATATAACACAGCATACTGTATTCCACTACAGACTAAAATACAATGCAGAAATGTATGATGATTAATACAATTATTCCTTTACATAGTTCCTTTAACAAGATCAGTCAGGCTGTGTGTGTGGTTTGTGAAGCATATTAATATTGATTGCCACTTCCTTGGTTCTGTTGCTGTGCCAGACAGTCATTAGAGAATTTTACTGAGGCAAATATCTTAAAACACCACCCACACTAATATTAGAAAATATCTGTGTCTTCAGGATGCTTAATTAAGTTCATGCCTGATACTGGCTTGAAAGAGACATGCCATGTAACTGAAATGATACAGGGTGCAAATAAAACAAAATTACTTCATGATTTAAAAAAATGATCTTTTGATTTAGATGTATAATTGGCATAGATAACAAAACCAAGAAAAGTACATCACTACAATAATAAAAGGTTAAGGGTCCTTCACTGTGTCCTTCTTGGAAAATCCTTAATGGATCTACATGAGAGTGAGTCACAATTCAAGCAGAACTTCTTCAATGGGCCAAGAACCTTTAACCTTTAAGAGCGTCCAGGAAGTTTTCCATTAAACATGTAGGTTGATCCGTTGCTAGGTGTAATAATGTCCTTAACCACCAGAGGGAGCTGTCTAACTGGCACTTGCTTGATTTCACATAAAGCACGACGCATAACTCCTACTTTAACGAATGGCTAATACTATCTCAAAAGTTCTTTATTTCAAAGTATTATGTCATGAGCCATTTAAAATAAATAAATAAATAAATAAATAAATAACTAAATAAATAAATAAAAATAAGAGCGTGCCAAAGTATCCCCTGATGCAACATACCACAAAGAGTGTATTACAACATACAAAGAAAGAGCAGTTCCAGTACCAGTAAAACAAAGTTCTCCCTCCACTATAGAACACAGAGCCTTCACATAACACCACACTGCCTTGAACATCTCCAAGTCTCCCATACCCCTGTAAAAGTTCAAATCAATCAGAATCCGTGATTTGATCAGTCTGGAGGGGACTTTTATGGCATCGCAGTCTGTGTTCTGTGCCACTTTGTTTTTTCTGCTCAGGTATATCACCATTTTTGCCTGACCAAAGATAAAACTGATCAGCTGACAATTGAATCTGTTCTTTCTGATGTACTTAAAACCAAAGATAAAAAACTGAAAAGTAAAATCCACATAAAATGACCTCAGGTTTTTTTTTGTTTTGTTTTGTTTTTTTTTAAACACAAACAATGGCTGCAACCTGGAGCAATGTATAAAAGCATGAAAACACACTCTCTCTCTCTGTGAACAAAATGGACATTCCTGTGTGACCTCGGGGTTTAAAATGGAGATAAAAGAATTTACAGAAACAATTCCATGTAAAATCCTCCATTGGAGGTCAGCAAATGTTTTGGTTAACGGTGGTTTGTATAGTGTCCTCCACTCTGGATTAATATCATCATTAAAACCCAGTACACTTCGCCATGGGGTGTCCACTCTCCTATTCAGTTTTTTCTTATTTAAAACTTTCACACAGGCTTTGAACAGAAGCTTACCAGACACTGTCTCAATGTTCATGTCACCGCTATACTCCAGGAGGGGGCCCCCCACACCCATCTAGGTCTGGAGCGATGCCCAGCTGGGGAAAAGGTTCTTCCTCTGTAGGCCCAGTCTCGCTTGTTTCGTTGTCCATCAGCTGAGCACGCTCCTCTGACGTTAGAGTGGACCTTCAGCGATGTTGGAGCTTATTCACAACACGTAGGGACTGTAGTCCCAGGCGCGCTGCTAAGTCCTCTGCCCATGACAGGTCTGTTCCTGTGATGTTCACCAGCTGCCAGAGTGTCACAATCCCTGATGAGACCAGAATTCTGGATAATGAAGGAGCGGTCACACCAGAGATGTCTAATCGCCCACCATGAACCAGGGGTTCCTCCAGGAGCCAGTGTGGTGTTCTTCACCCCTTGATTTGTTTTTTAAAAAGGTTCCATATTTTAAAAAGCCCACAATAAAAAACTGGTAATCCAGCAAGGTCTAGTGCTCTTGTGTCCATTAAAAACAAAGTTCTGTCCAACCCCAGTCCTCCTGCTGTGTGTAACAGATTATAGGCTGCTGCTCTCCATACCAAACTCCTGGGTCCAGTGAGGAGTCTCTGGATGAACTGGAGACTAAACGTTGCAGTTCTGCTGGTTATGTGGTCTGAGAGATTTGGCAGGTCTTTAAGGAAGCTCTCCTCCACTGTCTGTGCCCCTGACCTCACTGCTGTACAGCTTCGAGTAGAAGCTAACTGTCTGCTTGCGAATTTCTGTGGGATCTGACAGAAGATCTCCTGATTCTGTTCGCACAGCATGTATGAATCTTTTCTGTCCATTCTTCTGCTCTAGACCAAAAAAGAACTTAGAAGGAGCGTCCATCCCATTCATGCTTTTAAAGCGTGAGCGGACCAGCGCCCCCTGTGCTGTGATGCCCAACAGGTCATTCATTATAGCTTTTTTACTTTTGAGGGCTTCAATCTGCCCTCGATCTCCTGTGGTCTCCAAACACTGGAGTTGCACTATTTCAGTCTCCAGGGCTCTCAGAGATCTGACAATGTCTCTTGAGACATTAAGCCCCACCCAGAATTAAAATATCGGCAGTGCTGCAGTCAACAATGACATTGTCTAGTTTATTTAAGAAACTCATTCTCCCCACTGCACTGGTGGGAGCGTACACACAAATGAAAACAAAACTTTTTAAAAAGCCTCCCATTTAAAACCTCATCTACTGTATAATAACTGGGAATAAAATTGCGAGCAAACAGTAAGGCAACCCCACCACTAACTGATGTATTGTGACTTAAAATTGCCAGCCCACCCACTCCTTCATCCAGCTAGTAGCATTGTTGTCATTACTATGTGTTTCCTGTAACATCGCTACATCAATATTCTTCTGCTTTATTAGCTCATATAACTTTACACTTGCAATACGAATCCCAGTCATAAGAACAAGGTGTAGATAAAACAAGCAGATGATAAAGCCCATTCTGATATAAAACACACCAAACACTCTACTGGTCATCATCAGAAGTTTCCTTGCTTACTTTTAGTAATCACTTTCTTCAGTCGAAAGAGCTCAGTGTCAATAAAAGCTCCTTCCCTTCTAAAGTGTTTGACATCATGAATAAACTGCTTTAGATCTGGGAAATAGTTTTCTAGCACAACATTCTTTTGCCGCTTGGTGCTTCTTAAGAACTCTTTAATGCTCTCAGCACGGTATACGACTTCTCGCTGTTCTTCCTGAGAGCCAAAGTTGAAAACAGAATCTGACATGTAATCACCGCTGTCTGTTTCTTTTTCATCTATTTTAGTGTCTTTTTTGGCCTGTTTGCTCCCTTGTCCCTTACTTCGTTTTTTCCACTTGTTCGTTACTTTAAAGATGGATTCGTCCTCCATCTCCATGTCTCCCCCATCCCCCGGTGTAGTGACTGGTGCTTCTGAGCGACTGCTCTGCGCCCCTGTACCTGTCTCCGCCAGCGCAGGTATCTCCAGCACTGGGCCAGAATCCACCATGCCTTTATCGGTCAAGCAAGATTTCTCCAGTTCGGCCAAGCAAGGCCTCTCTGGAGCCAGTTCAGGCAAGCAGGGCTTCTCTGGGGTTGGTGTAGCCCTCGTGGGTTCCTGGGCTACAGGCTGGGATTGGGGTTCGCTCTCACTTACAAGAATATTTTCTTTATGGAGGAGACCAACCGCCCGTATCTAGACAGTTCTTTAGATATTATCTCATTGGAGATAAAAGGAGGGACATTAGACAGTATAATCTTTTTGGATGGGGAACTGAGGGAAGAGACCATCGTAAGTTCATTGTTTAGTATAATTCCTTTCTGGACTAGCTTGTTTGCTCTATCGACGTCATTCACAAACACTACAATCGCATTGTTCATGCAGGGGGCAGAGACAATGTTCTCATGTCCCACCACTTCTACCGCTAACACACACTCCTCTACACTCGCCCTGCACACCACTCTCACACGACCCTCACATGACCCTCACACTGTGCCCGCGAGTTAAACTCTCACACAGCTGCGTGTTCGGAGCCGCCATGTTCCTCCACCGCGACGCACGCATGCACTTGCTTGCTTTCACCCTCGTTCACACACACAAAAAAAGTCATTAATCCGAGATGATGCAAAACGCTCTCACACGCTCAACACGCCACACTCCCTCCTCTACCACGCATGCGCAGAGAGAGAGAGAGAAGAGGGAAAGTGAGAGAGAGGAAGAGAGAGAGAGAGGAAGAAAGAGAGAGATGTGTGAGAGAGAGAGAAAGAGAGCGGAAAAGAGAGAGAGAGAAAGTGAGAGCGAGAGATGTGAGAGAGCGGAAAAGAGAGAGAGAAAGAAAGAGCGAGAGATGTGAGAGAGCGGAAAAGAGAGAGAGAAAGAAAGAGAGAGAGATGTGAGAGCGGAAAAGAGAGAGAGAAAGAAAGAGAGAGAGATGTGAGAGCGGAAAAGAGAGAGAGAAAGAAAGAGAGAGAGATGTGAGAGAGCGGAAAAGAGAGAGAGAAAGAAAGAGAGAGAGATGTGAGAGAGCGGAAAAGAGAGAGAGAAAGAAAGAGAGAGAGATGTGAGAGCGGAAAAGAGAGAAAGAAAGAAAGAGAGAGAGATGTGAGAGAGCGGAAAAGAGAGAAAGAAAGAAAGAGAGAGAGATGTGAGAGCGGAAAAGAGAGAAAGAAAGAAAGAGAGAGAGATGTGAGAGAGCGGAAAAGAGAGAGAGAAAGAAAGAAAGAGAGATGTGAGAGCGGAAAAGAGAGAGAGAAAGAAAGAGAGAGAGATGTGAGAGCGGAAAAGAGAGAGATTGTGTCAATCGTTTAATACAATTTTATTAGGAATAGGAGAATTAACTTTTTACCTTTGGCTCAAAACAACACCAAGAACAAACATTTTATGGAAAATAAAGCAACAATTAAACAAGCCAGGCAGCTCTCACCAGCTGAAAGTCTTTTAGTCATGCAGCGATGTTGTGGACGAATCCATTATGCACTAAATGATAGTTATAGCATTCGGGGGAAAACCTACTGCCATTAATGTCTATTTATCATAGACAAGGTCCAAAGATCCAGCTACAATCTTCTTGAAGGCAGATTTCTAACAGAGTTCTAACAGAAATCTGTAAATTGCAATGGAAAAAAAGAGAGAGATGTGAGAGAGGAACAGAGAGAAAGAGAAAAAGAGAGAGAGAGAGAAAAAATGAGAGTGAGAGAAGTGTGAGGCAAAAAAAATTAGAGAGAAGTGAGAGACAGAGAAAGTGAGAGATAAAATGAGAGAGAGAGATTTGTGTCGCAGATAGACTGCACAGCACACTGCGGTTCACACACACACACACACACACACACACACACACACACACACACACACACACACGCACACAGCCAGCCGCAGAGTGTCTAGTTCATTCCATTTAAGTGTCCTTCTGCTTTACACAGCACTTTGAGCTGTTGAGGTAATTTCCTCCTGACATTTCTTAACCAAATGTCTTACTGCTCATGTCTTTATTATTTTAATTGATGTATGTTTTCATCCAAATACATTTTATTTGACAGAATTCTCACATCAAAAACACCAAAGAAGGTCAGGAAACGTTTAAGTTTAAGCTGAAGGGATTTGTTTTAAGGATTACGTGGTACACTGTACATCTCCTCTGATGAACAAACTTGCATTAAAATGGCATCAAAAATGCGAGTCAGCAAAGAACATCGCCTACTGCGCCTTAACATCAAATACTGAACATAGAGACGGGACCAGGAAGAATGCTCACACTCAGCTTTTATTTTCAAAAACATTTCCTCTAGACATTTCATAAATAGCCAGGTTGGTATATTATTCAGTTTTAATGAAAAACTCTTGTGACTCATAATTACTTAATCACATGGTGCATTATAAATAGCAAAAGACTGCAGAGAAACAATTATACAGAAATGAAGACTTCTGGGGAATCACCAAGGTCCATGTACACAACAAAACCTTTAAACCCCTTCCATTAAAAAGGATACTCTATTTACACACACACACACACACACACACACACACACACACACACACACACACACACACACACACCCCTCTAAAACAAACTGAATGTACACCATACATTTTCCAGATCACAGATATGCCAGCTATTAATGCATTAACTTCATTTATCCAAAGCAAGTAGATATATTTTGTTGAAGCAAGTTTTTTTTCCCTTCCTCACTGCGTGTTTGTTGTACTGCCTACGTGAGAGACAAAGACCACAAGACGTTACAGAACACTTGCTCAGCTCACATTACCACAAGATCTAACTTCCCTTTTTACAAGGTGGTGTGACAATTACAGCTGTCTGACACATTTAAATTTAAATAATTGTTCCACTGACACTCAGATAAAATCATACACAGGAACAGAATCGTACCACTTAATAAGCCTAGTTTTAAGTCGTAACGTATTATAATACTACTACACCATGGAAGTTAAAAGCATTTTTTATTCATTGTAAAGCTTCACACCATATAACATTACTCCTTATAGATGATTGATTGTTGCCATCACCCTATGGTGCACTTTGTGAATCGAAAACTCTAAACTCGTTATAATGGTAACGCTCAAAATGATTTATTTATTTATTTATTTTACTTTTTAAGGTGTAAAAAAAAGTGCATATGTTAATCTTATCAGTCTTTGAGACATGCTCGTTGATATGCTTTTTCACACTGAGAAAAATGCCCGTATTCATGACGTCACTTGATATTCTAGAAGGCAGATGTATCACTGTCTTAACTCCCATTTAGCAAAGTATGGACACAAACACTTTTCTACTGCTAAAAAAACAAAAAACACTGCTAGTGCATCAGTGAACTTTGACTTGGTTAGCTTCAGGCACCATCATTATTACCTGTTTCCGTCATAGCCTTGAGCGGGGTATTCTCAACCCAAAGAGAGTCCTTCTGTTTTTTTGAAATGGACTTTGTCTTCTGAGCTTTAAACAGGAGAATTATGATAACCATAATCAGGATGCAAAGCAGAGGAACGAGGGTGCTCAGTATTACTCCAGAAGAGCATGCATTTTCATATGAAAGACCTATCAAATTGAAAAGAAATATGAGTATATTCATAGACAGTCTATAAAATATATGAGAATGTTTAAAACGTCTGAATTACCTCCGGCATGAGCATGGACATTGATAGAAAGTTCTCCTGATTTGTCTTCAGCCACCTTCCTCCAGATGTTAGCAGCTGTCTGTATCCATTCCACAACCTGACACTGGTACTGGCCGTTATCAGAGGGATCGACGTTGGGGAAAGTGAGTGTGTAACGGGTAGTACTGGGCCGATCAAATACCAGCGTTCTATCAAGGATCTTGCTGTCTAGAGTGCCATCTCGTCTTGCGGTGAAAATAGTCAGAGGCCGCTCATCTCTCTGCTTCCTGGACCAGGTCACTTCAAACACAGACTTATCACTGGAGCGGGAGCTGATCTCGCACTTCACCACAAAGCCGGGCTGAATATCACTAACGTTGAGAAAGTGGCTGGCTTTGTGTACTTGCAGCTTACTCTCTGAAGAATGAAAGCCATAGTCATCGTTTATTTATGTTATCTACAATGACTTACAGATATTATTACGTGTACAAACAAGAGGAAAGAACTTACCTATAAAATGTACACTGAGATTGGTAAAACCTGATATGTCGCTCGCCTTCCTTTCCCATTTGCTTTTACAATCAGCCTGATATTGATCTACCTGACAGTAATAGCTTCCACTGTCAGATGGGATGGAGTTCAAGATGGACAGATGGAAGTCATTAATAGTGGGTCTAGTGAAATAAAGTCTACGTTGAAGTTCTGGATCAGATTCTTGGAACTGCAGACGTCCGTCATGGCTGTAGGTAAGCAGCTTAACGGTGGACAAACTCTGATCTTGTCTTTGAAAGAACCAGCTCAGAGAGTACCGAAATGCGGGGTCAGATCCACCAAGCCCCAGTGAGCAGATTAGTTTCACCTCTTCTCCCTGCGTGGCTTCTAGCTGAACATTAGATTTATCCATGCTGAAATCACTTTCTGAAGAATAAATGATAAAGATGAACAGATGTCAATACAAAGGAATTACAAAAAAAAAGACATTTCTATACACACACACACACACACACACACACGTTAGTAAATAGCCAGTGTAAGCCTAAACAAAGAAGGTACATGAAGGTCATCAATTTCTGCTCTTAATGCTAGCCAATTCAGGACACCATATACCATGCACATTTCTAAAAGAAATGTGGCAGCTTGAAAATATGCAGGTTTTGGCAACACAATTATCAGCAGAAGTGCATGTTGGCAACCACAATCTTGGCATAGCAAGTGGAAAGTGGCTATGACCAAGACTGGAGGAAAATTAGGCAAGTAAAAAAAAAAGAGAGAGAGAGAAGGGCTGTCATAACGATAAATATTGAAATCAATCGCTAATTAAGAATTGAATATTGAAATGATAAATTTGAATATGTCAGTAAACAGGGTTTACAAAAAAAAATCCTTAAGCAGTTTATGTATCTTCTTCTAATTAAGCGTTTTTTCCCTTCAGTGCTCGTGTCAATCGTTTAATACAATTTTATTAGGAAGAGGAGTATTAATCTTTTACCTTTAGCTAAAAACAACACCAAGAACAAACATTTTATGGAAAATAAAGCAACAATTAAACAAGCCAGGCAGCTCTCACCAGCTGAAAGTCTTTTAGTCATGCAGCGATGTTGTGGACGAATCCATTATGCACTAAATGATAGTTATAGCATTCGGGGGAAAACCTACTGCCATTAATGTCTATTTATCATAGACAAGGTCCAAAGATCCAGCTACAATCTTCTTGAAGGCAGATTTCTAACAGAAATGTATGAATTGCAACTTAGAACTGACTGAAAAAATATGGCAGTTTGAGCTTTACTCATAAAAGTGGTCATTATATGTTTGTAGATCCCAGTATCTACACAAAGCCATGCTCTAATGTGCCAGAATATAGAAGATGCATTTCTAGATTTTGGAAAGTCCTACCATTTATCATAGAGGTGAATAAATTCTACAAATATCCCATGAGCATTGGTGAGATTTGCCAACTGACCAGCACATCAATTTACTGTGTATGGCTGAGTTTTCTGTTATATTGATCTGTAAGGCTCTGTAGACCAACAGTCTGTGATCAAGAAAAGAAAAGTGCAATGCAGTCTGCAACATACCGTTTTCAAAGACATCTAGTTCCATGGTGACAGACTTTGTATCAAGGCTATACCAGATGCCATCAGGGTCTTGAATCCATTCCTGTACTGAACAGCGGTAATGTCCACTGTCTGTTAACTTCACCTGTTGTATCATCAATTGGAAGGTCTGTCTCTTAGTCCTTCTCAAGCTGATCCTTTCGTCCATCTCCAGAGTGACCACCCCTTCTGGGTCCATTTTCCGCAGAGTCTCTGTACCATGTGTCCATGTTACTCCAAAACGGGAAGTATTAGAAGTTTCTGAGGTCACCAAGCAATCAATCACTTTGTCACTGTTGGGTTGGATTTTCAGAGGAGACTTAAGGGTGGTGGAGACAGACAGTTTGCTGTCTAAAATGCACAAAGTAAGAGAAGAGCAGAATTCGATTCAGTTAATGATGTAAACCTTCAATTTTTCGTACAAACTTAAAGATTTACAGCATGAATATATGCCACTTAGATGTCCTAAAGCACAGGTTCCAAACCCTGGTCCTGGAGTACCCGGAGCGGCTGTGGCTCAGGCCGTGGGGTGGCTGTGGCTCAGATGGTTGAGCGGGTTGTCCACTAATTCCCGGCCCATATGACTCCACATGCTAAAGTGTCCTTGGGCAAGACACTGAACCCCAAGCTGCTCCTGATGGCAGGTTAGCGCCTTGCATGGCATCTTTGCTACCATTGGTGTGTGAGTGGTGTGGGTGAATGAGAACCAGTGTAAAGTGCTTTTGGAAAAAAGCACTATACAAGTGCAGACCATTTACCCGCTTATCATGCGCATTTTAGTGGTTTCCCTGCTCTATCGCACCAACTTTAATTCAGTAAGAGCTGTTAATTAGCTGATTAACAAAATCAGGTTTGTTGGGAACAGGAAAAACACTGAAATGTACAGTACAGGGGTCTCCAGTACCAGGGTTTAAAACCTGTGCTTTAGAACATCTAAGTAGCCCAAGGTTGGGAACCTGTATTCAGAAAGGTTTGCATGAATAATTGTACTTAATTAAATTCGTACCAGGTCTGCGTACAGTGACGGCCAGTGGATTGGACAGTTTCTTGGTTTTCTGAACATTTTTTTCGTATGCATCAATCTGGCACTTGTAACGTCCCTCTTGCCGTTTTCTTGCTCTCAACACCTTGAGAATAAAATCTGTGCCTGATTCTTGCACTCGAGTATCTAGCTGATAGTCCTGCTGATCTGCTCCACAGGATATTCCCCCAGTAGGATTCATACAGATAATGTTTTTCTCAACAGTCGAATTACGTGATTCAAACTTCCACGTCACAGCTAAGGAAACTTTAGGGGCTTTTACTGTGCAAATCATTTTTATTACCGAGTTCTCGATTACATTTACATCACGACTTTTCAATCCCACGTTTATGAGAGAATCTAAAAAAAAAAGAAAGAAAAATGTTTAAGCGACAAAGTCAGCAATCATGAAAGGCTTGTTATTCAATACAGTAAGTTAGAGATACTAATGAAACACTTTCTAATGATATTTTGTTCAATAAAACATTGTCAAGGACACATCAAATGAGACTCATATAAGTATATTGTCAATGAAAGTGCCCCTGCATTTATTTATATACATTCTTCAATGTTATTTAAGCCAGCTTAATAACACTAGCATCAACAGTAGAATCAGAAAAACCGAGAAAACTATATCTCAGTACTGACTACTTCTTTGCACATCCTGTTGACCCACTTTCTCATTCCTATCTACAAACCAATGAATAAACAAGCATAAATAAACATTTGACTTACCAATAGAATTAACAGAAACCTGGCCTTGCTGTGATTGGCTGTTTACTTTCTTCAGGTTGCCATTGCTCTCCATGCTCCACTCAGACACGGTGCACATATATTCCCCGCTGTCAGACACAAGAGCTCCACTTAACTCCAGAACGAAATCAGCAACATTAGAACGAAATGTGCGTAAGCCCCTGTGCTGATACTGAGCCCCTACATCTCCCATCACCCCCTCACGACTCAGGGTTATGATATCACTGAAAGAGCTGCTTGTGGTTTTTTTGTGCTGCCATGACACAGACAGCAGCCCTTTGGCTCCAGAGACACGGCAGTCGATTTGTAGTGTTTCTCCTTCACTCACATTAACCAGCTGCTTTGTCATGGCCACAGCCAAACCACTCTCTTGAATCAAAATACAGGAGAAATACAGATTAGTTGATGCATAGTATATTGTATAGGTACGCATGAATTCTGATATAATTCTGATGTACAGTTGCAAGAAAAGGTTTGTGAACCCTATGGAGTTCCCAGGGTTTTTGAATTGGTCATTCAGAAAAGTCATCTGATCTTCATCCGCAGTACATCACAATTATAGACAAACACAATCTGCCTAAACTAATAACACTGTAGTTTGTACATTTCAAGTGATTATTGAGCACACTGAGTAATCATTCACAGTGCAGGAAGGAAAAAGTAAGTGATCCCTTGAATTTGGTAACTTGTAGATCCTCCTTTGGTAGCAACGACCTCCACTGATCGTTTCCTGTAGCTGCTTGAAAGACTGACATAACAATGAGGAGGAATTTTGGGCCATTCTTCCTGACAAAACTGTTTGGGTTCATCCAGGAGCGATAGCTGGACTGTTAATCATCCGGGATTGAGCCGAGATTCTTCTCCATGCATTTTTTTCTAGCTCGGCTAGTAGCCTAAGTTTTGTTTTATGGAATCTGTAGTAACTTCGCTGTCAATGTACGACATGATCGGATAAAGTCGGATTTATCATAAAACCTGCCTCGGGTGTTGTTGCTGTTTGTATGACTACCAGACCGATTAAATATAAAACCTTTCTAACTAGGCTAGTTCGGTGTCGCTAGGCAAGTGGAGGCACAGCTAAGCTATCACTGTATGGGTTTAGCTGCTACAGAGGCATGTAGAGTACATTATCTTTCCTTCTGCTCTGCTCATATCATGTTCATGTAAACTGGAACTCATATCGACATCAGAGGATGTTACTGTTTCAGTTTCAATCTCTTTACTGGTTTAAAAAAAAAATCCATTTCCCCCTCACACCAACTGTGAGCTAGCGTTTGGCAGAAGTGAGAGCCAATAAGACACGAGTATTTCCACGTATTGTCCTGTAAACCCTGTCTGATTGGTCTCGCCTCCGTTCGCTGAAGATATAAAATGAATATAAAACACCGCCGTCTTCTTTTACTGACGTTCAGTTACGTAATGACGAACCGCTCCAAGTGGAGAATTATTCGCGGCTACAGAAAAATTATTTGGAGCTACAGCCCCTAATGACCAAGCCAGGTTACGCACCTGGGTTCATAAATATTTTGGGGCTGTCTGGATTGAGCAGCCCTCTTCAGGTCAAGCCACAGAATCTCAACTGGGTTAAGGTCAGGACTTGACAATTCCAAAACATGAATTTTCTTCTTTTCCAGCCATTATTTAGTTTATTTACTTGTGTGCTTTCGGTCATTGTCTTGTTGAAACACCAAACCTCTCTTAAGCTTGAGTTTATGGACTCTTACTCTGACAAAAAAAATTTTCCCTTAATGACTGCAAGGCATTCGGACTCATTGCCGAACCTTGATGCTACCTGCACCATGCTTCACAGAAGGAACGAGGTTTTGGTGTGGGGTACAGAGCCTTTATCCTCTAAACATACTGTTTGGCACATTTTTGCCAAATTTTTTTTACTTTTGTCTTATCTGTCCAAAGAATTTGATTCCCAGAAGTCTTGTGGAACATTCAGGTGTTTTTTAGTGCACTTGAAACATGTTGCCATGTTGTAGTTGTTTTTTTTTTTTTTGGACAACAGTGGTTTCCTTCACGGTGTCCTTTCATAAACACCATTCTTGTTCAGTATTTTTGAGTTTTGTAGAGTTTTCTTCAGGTCTTTTGCTGTTACACTTAGGTTCTTTGTTCACCTCTTTCAGGATTGCCTATTGTGCGCTTGCTGTGATCTTTACAAGATGCCCACACCTACTGAGAGTACCAGAGGTGGGAAGTAACGTGCTACATATACATGAGTAACTTTTTTTTTTTTTTAAACAGTACTTTTAATAATAGGTTTAACTGGCCGTACTTATACTCTTACTCATTCATTTTTAATCACAGAAATGTACTTTTACTTTGCTACATTCAGTGGCGTTCCTCCAGTATGTGTGAGATTTTGTGTTGAAAATGACAGGTTGTGTGTTATTGTACACATCACAGGACTGGGATATGCTGCTACATCTTGAACCCAGGATTTATATCATATAAACAGAACAGACAGACTTTCAAGGAGAGGTGTGACGTACAGTTCTCCATGTAGTCTGAGATTCAGGATTTTCCCTTCAGTTTAATCAGATCCGAAGTGACTTACTACTTGAGTAGTCTTCTCATTGGATACTTTTATTTCTCTTACTCAAGTAATTATTAATAGCATTGCTTTTACTGTTACTTGAGTAATTATTTTTTAGTAAGTAGTTTTACTTATAATAAACTTTCGCCTACTCTACCCACCTCTGGAGAATAGCAATACTCCTGAATTTCTTTCATTTGTAGACAATTTGTTTGAGCCTCTTCCAGTTTGGTGCACCTCTATAATGCCTCTTCTACGGTCCTATGAAAGTTAATAGGATAAAGGCATGGTTCACACTAATCAGTTTTGACTCTGTGTGTCTTTATTTGAAGGGCAAAGCACCTGTACAACCCACACTTCCAATCTCATCTCCTTAATTCAAACACCTGACTCCGGTTAGCTTTTGGATAAGTTGTTAGCACAGAGGTTCACTTAACTTTTTCCAGCCTGCACTGTAAATGATTACTCAATATGCTCGATATAGACCTGAAAACTACCAGTGTATGTGTGCTATTAGTTTAGTCAAATTGTGTTTGTCTTTAATTGTGACTTAGATGATCAGACCACATTTCATGAGTAATCAATGCTAAAACCTTGGAAATTCCAAAGGGTTCACAATTTTTTTTTTCTTGCAACTGTATTTAATTTTTACTGTGTACTTCATTTTTGTTGTTTGTAATATTCCTTGAAAATCACTGAATCCAATGTTATACTACGGTAATGATCATAAATAGTTACCTTTGGCTCTGATGTGCACAGTTTCTTCACGTGATAGCTGTTTTTTTCCTTTGATGAAGGACCCAGTCTCAGTCTTCTCCTCTTGTACAGCTCTACACTGATATATCCCCTGATCTTCAGCCCTGACTGGTTGGATAGTGAGAACGAAGTTTCGATCCTTGTTCTTCACAGTTCTTAGCTCACCATCATTGTTTCTTTTCTCATAGGTGTTAGTTACAGACAGCACGCCAGAGGGACCAATTTGAGCCACTTCCATGTTGTTTCTCAGCCAAGTCATGGAGAAGAGCTGTTCAGGAAGATTCTGTGCATCTATGCTGCAGTGGATCTCCAACATGTCTCCTTCCTCAAGGTCCCCATTCAGAATCCGAATTTGAGCAACAAAAGATCCCCCTACATCAGGTGTTTCTGACACGCAGAAAACAGAGAAATCGAGATATAAATTCCCATTTTCTGATGTGCCATCGTTAAAGGATCTTAATTAGCATGATACAAGCACAATAAAAGTACAGGACAAGTGTACAGTTCATAAATTTTACCTAGCGCTTTGACCTCTATGTTGGAGGCTGTGGTGTTCTTGTGGCAAATCCTAAACCAAGAGTAATCTGGGTCTTGGATCCACTCCTCAGCCAGGCAGTAGATCTCACCACTGTCAGACTGCTTTACCTGACTTATTTTGAGTCTGTAGATGGTGTCGTCTATCTTCTCCATAGCTATAGCCCCAGAATGATATCTATCTTCAAACAGTGGCCCAGGCCTCACAGTTAAATCTCGGTCCAAACTGATGATGGGTGATGAAGAGTCAGTGCTACCACGCAGATACCAGGTGACAGACAGATGAGTGTGTTGGAAGGTTTGACTGGAGACTAGGCAACGTAGTTCAAGGGATTCACCCTCAGTGATGCTATGAGATGCGGGTCCAGTGTAGGAAGCCTTCAGAGTATTCTCAATCACTGTAGAACGTATACAATTAATCACACTTGGTTATACATCTTGTCTAAAGTGTTGGGCTAGGAGGTAACAAATAAGCCTTAATGTGTTTTTTTATGACACATGTAGAAAAAATCTAAGCCTATGAAACGATACCAAACACATTATGACTAACATATTTGATCACCAGGCATATAGAACAAAGAGAATAATAAAACAAGTTACCATTCAGCGTTGTATCTGCACTGTAGCTTCCAAAATACCTAAAATCTGTATTTGGAGTTTCGCATTCATATTTTCCAGAATCTTCTTCTTCCAGGGACTTAATGTGGAAGAGAACTGAAGTATTTGACAGCCTTTCAATCACAATGTTTTTCTCATTCACTCTTTTACGGTACATTGCATAAGCATAGTTTTGGTCATTAGTGCTAATAATCAGGATTTGAACCTCTGGTTTCTTTGGTTTATAGACTGAAAAAGCAAACTCTTGAGTCTTTGAATTCTGAAGGCCACTAACATTACAGGAGATGGACATTGGAAATCCTTTCACACGATACAATGGACCACTCTGGATCTGTACCGATTGCTGACCTCCACAGACATCTGTAAGGGAAAGACAAGAACTGTCTAGTAAAGCAAGTTCATTTATTTATTAATAAAATTATATTTAAACAGCTGTAAAGAATGATTGCGTTGGTATAAGAATTTAACATATTCACCAACGTGAATTCTTGCTTTTAATGTCTGCATCCAATATATAAATGAGATGTGAATCTCGTAGAGAATATTAATTTCCAGTCTCTGCTCCCAAATTCTCAAACACATAGTTTTGTGAAACGGTTAACTACTGTAGCCTGAATTCCCTTTGAGTCTGCTTGCGCTTACTATTCCTCAGTACCCTTCTTCTGTTGAGAAGCTTCTCCTCTTTCTCCATTTGGTTCCACTGCACAGTGGTTAGAAGCAACATGGTATGTGCAATCATTTAATACAAAAATATTGCGTGGTTTTTAAGTAAATAACGATTGGCTGTTTGTGTCACCTGACTATTTGAGTAAATACAGATTTAAGTCTTTCCCGATTGCTTACGTGTTTTTCAGTAACCAAAGCTCACTTTTTTTTTCTAAGAGCCTGACACAGTTCACTGGAAGTCACTCTCCTTATAAACCTAATCCAGGGTTCGTACAGATGCTTCATAATGAAATTCCAGGACTTTCAGTGACTTATCAAGCACCAACAAGCACTGACAGTCAAACATATTCTTTATTTCTTCTTTTTAAATATCAAAACTGCTTTGTCTTCACTATAATGTCAAGGTGAGTGACAGGAGCACTGTTGCCAACAACTTTCAATGGAAAGTTGCTAAATGTCACTATTGTAGATGATGTCATACACTAAATAATAGGGGGCAGTGGTGGCTCAGTGGTTAAAGGCTCTGGGTTACTAATCAGAAGATTAGAAGTTCAAGCCCCAGCACTGAAAGTGCAGAAAGTCCACCGCCAAGCTACCAGCGTTGGGCCCTTGGGCAAAGCCCTTAACCCTTAATTGCTCAGTTGTCTAAATGAGATAAATGTAAGTTGCTCTGGATGAGGGCATCTACCAAATGCCATAAATGTAATGTAATTAGCATATTTATTGCGTCGTATTTGTATTCTGCCTAGTGTCAACCCCTTACATCTGTTTCCAGGGTTCGTACAGATGCTACATAATTAAATTCCAGTACTTTCAAGGACGTTTTGTTTTGTTTTCAAGAACTACACAAGATATGTCATTCAAACATATATCCATCTTCTATACCCCAGGGAACCTGAGACTATCCCAGGGAGCATTGGGTACAAGGCAGGGTACACCCTGGACAGGGTGCCAATCCATCTCAGGGCACAATCACATACACATTCACACACCCATTCATACACTACGGACACTTTGGACCTACCATGCATGTGTTTGGACTGGGGGAGGAAAACAGAACACCTGGAGGAAACCCCCGCAGCACGGGGAGCACATGCAAACTCCACACACACAGGGCAATGGCCAACCCAACCTGTGGAACCCCCAACCCTTGCAGTGTGAGGCGAAAGTGCTAACCACTAATGTGCCCTATAGCCACCATGCGCCTGTCATTCAAACATATTCTTATATATTATAATAATATAACACAACCAATTTTAATATGGTGTTTATTTTGGACTAAATGAGCATTTCCCAGGCGTTGCTTCATCTTCAGAATAACGTCAGTGTACTCAAGGTGAGTGACAGGAGCACTACTGCCAACAACTTTCAATAGAAAGTCGCTAAATGGGAATTCGATGGAGTAGGACGCGAAGTTGGAGGCTCCTGCTGATTTCAATTAAAATTGTAATTAATTTGCGCTTTTCGGTCATACGATAGATTTTGACTTATTCTACTCTGTTTCCTTGTTTTTTCGATTTTAACTTTGCGGTACGTTAAAATGTCTGGAAAGAACACGAAAACCCGTGGTAGCATTCAGACACCACTGAGGCCAAGTGTGCGTGCCGCGAGCGAGTCTCCGTCTCCCCCTGAATCCACATCGCCGAGCGGTGACCCTGACTTCTCCGAGCGGTGACCCTGACTTCCCCGAGCGGTGACCCTGACTTCTCCGAGCGGTGACCCTGACTTCCCCGAGCGGTGACCCTGACTTCCCCGAACGGTGACCCTGACTTCTCCGAGCGGTGACCCTGACTTCCCCGAACGGTGACCCTGACTTCCCCGAGCGGTGACCCTGACTTCGCTGCACTCAGGCTCGAGCTGCTGGCTTTACTGAGGAAGGACGTCGCCGATATTTTTAAAAAGGAGTTCCAGAAGCTCCAGGAGACTCTCGGGGGTGCGCTGTCTACTATCCAGCTTGACCTGCAGGCCGTGAAAACACAGCAGGCTGGTGATAAAGTCGCTGCCGAGGCTACCATATCAACACTGAAAGGTACTGTTGGGGAAATGGGGCACGCGCTCTCCGGCCGCACCGATGACATAGTTGACTATTGTCGAGTCTCTCACTGCGACCGAGACTCAACTAGAGAATAAATGTGAGGACTTGGAGTCGAGGTCACGGCGCAATAGCGTTAGGATAGTGGGAGTTCCAGAGGTCGCTGACACATGTACAACCACTGCTGTAGCGGCCTTGTTAAAAGAGGCGTCTGGTCTGGAGAAGGAGCCGGTTTTGGACCGGTCCCACCGGACCCTTCAGCCTAAGCACAAGCCTGGTGAACGACCACGAGCTATTGTGTGCAGATTCCACTATCACAGTGACTGTGTTAACATCTTATGCCGTGCGAGAGAGCGTGCGAGAGACCGTCTCCGTTTTCCCTGACTACACAGCCGAGACCGCCCGGGCCCGGGCCGCGTTTAACGAGGTTTGGCATCAACTTTGTGGTATTGAGGGCGCTCTCTGTGGAATACTTCACCCGGCTCGGCTTCGCATTACATATCACGGTGTTCAGAAGGACTTTATTTCAGCGGAGGAAGCAGGAGACTATGTTAAACTCTTGATATCGGGGTGAACTGCATCACCTACACAGCGGAATCTTTTTTGCTCTTCTATTATTTTATTTTTTGCACTCGGCCTTCCAGCTCCACAGAATTCGTATTTTTATTGAAGATATTGTCGCTGCATTACTTCACCTAGATTTTGTGACTCACTCCTCTTAAATCTACTTCTGTATTAATGTGCTTCTCTGTTTTGATGCTCTGACCGGGTTAGAGTTTCTGTTTATTTAATTTTATTAGTGTTATCTCCTCGGCTTTACGTGCTATACTGTTATATTATTTGTTACAAGTCTTTAAAAGGGTAAGGACATTATATTTATTATTCCGCGCAGACTGTTTTTCAGTCTTGGTAATTTTGTTGGTTGGTCCAGTTTACTCTCCGAGTTGTTTTCACATTGTGGACAACGTTCGGGTTCTGTAGGATACACTGCCGTCTCATTAGTTTATGGAGACTTTGGGTGTTTGGAGGATTGTGAGAGTGAGCAGAACATGCCAATGCTTTGAAGGATGTGAATTGGAACAGAGTAATGTTATTTAATTGCGAATAATGTTTTTTAGAGGATTTAAACTTAACATGGTGAACAAATTATATTATAGAATTCAGGCAGTCTTACTGGGGTTATCTCATACAGTGTAGCAAGTGATAATCTGGAAAGACCTTTGTAATATCACAGTCTAAAACTGGATTTAAAGAGAAGCAAATTAGTAAATGAATCACATGTAAATTAATCATATGTAAATGAATCATATGAAAATGTATCACTTGAATATGAATCACATGAAAATGAATCACATGTAAAGGAATCATACGTAAATGAATCACATGAAAATGTATCACTTGAATATGAATTCATGAATATGAATCTCATGAAAATGAATCACATGTAAATGAATCATAAATAATAAATAAATTATAATCATAAATAATAAATAAATAAATTAAAGACAAAAAAAAGTCGCTAAATGTCACTGGATGATGTCATGCGCTAATTAGCATTAGCGACTGTGTAGACTGTGATCATTACCTCATTCGCACATTTGCATTCTACTAGTGTCAGCCATTTATACCTGTTCACTTCTCTCCTACTCTCTGTGCTCACATGCTGTATTTTAAGACAGCCGAATTCACAATAAAGCTGTTCTTATTCACATATTTTTCTGTTTTCAGACACCGGAATGAATATGAAAACAGTGACTGAAACGCGGTGCATTAAGAGACTACATGTTCATCAGAAGTCGCTTCCAAAATGACCATACACATGAGTTAAAAACAATGGCTGTGCTGTGATTTGGGCGATATTTACATGTAAAATGAACACTCAGTGCGAAAGTTAGAAGAGACAGAGTGTCTTTCTTATTCTTTCTCTCACACCGAGAAGTGTTTCTGCTAAAACGAGTGAGTGAATAGCGAGGAAATACCGAGCGAGTCATATTTTGAGTGAAAGGAAATTCGTATATATTGACTTTTTATAATTCAAGCACTTTTTAAGCACCACTAGAATGAAAAGTGGCTATTTTCAAGGTTTTCCAGTACTTAAATTTCAAAAAGCCAAATTCAAGCACCTTGTTCGAGCTTTCTGTAGACAAAGAAACGCAAAGAGACAGACCTAAGTGTCTAAGGAGATATAACACTTGTATTATATATAAATATATACATTTCATACTTTTTTTAAAAATCAAATAACATGTTCATTTAGGTTATTATGTTGATACAGAAGATCTGTGTAGTAACAGAATGTATGAAACTGCTACGCCTGCTATCTAATGTTCAGCCAATGAGTTTCCATTTTTACATACACACATGAATAAAATCAGTAATGAAAGTTATTTTAGAGAAAGACAGAAGTGGTTATACAGTGTATACTGAGTTAGAGGTGGAAGTAGAGCTTGAGGAATCAAAGTAGACTCGTTCTTAAAGAGACAAACAAATTTTAATTAAATTCAGATAAGACTAGGTGACCATTTCAGCTATTAGAATTTCTCCTCATATAGACAGATTTAATCATTCATTTGTTCATCTACAGTAACTGCTTTATATTGATCAGGTTCACAGTGGTCCCAGAGTCTAACCTATGAACACTAGACTTGAGGTAGGAATACACCAGTCTATTGCAGGGAACCACGTACACATATTCATAGCTATGGGCATTACATTTACATTTATGCACTTAGCAGATGCTTTTATCCAAAGCGACTTACAAATGAGAAAGATACAAGCAAAATGGGCAAATATAGTCGAGTCCATTCATTCATCTCTTCATATCATAGTTCATTGTACTGGAACCAGTATTTCAGTTTCCTCACAATATGTTGCACTGTTGCATTGTAAGTGAAAGTAGAGCAAAGTTGACAATGTTGCTCCACCTTTTAAAGGTAATACAATATTTGTGTTGCATACAAAAAGTATGTAATGTGATTATCTACGTGAACTAAACAGTGTTCTTTCATCTTTCCCCAAATCTCAAAGGTCATACACATATTCATGGCACTCTTCACATTCACTTTAGAATAACTCGATTAGTAGCATTAGTTTGTTATAGATATGATCTCACCAGTCTGGAGGAGTCCTCCGAGGCACATCAACAGAATCAGCTTCCACGACCGAGGCTGAAGAAAATCCATCTTAAACTGCACGGGCTCACTCTGTCACCGTTAGACCATTAAAACGTTTAAGCAGGATGTGTGCAAGGTATAAGTGAAGTCATCTCAAAGCGTCATGAATGACAAGAGGAAATAGGAACAGATGTGGCTTTACAGTCATCACATGCATACAAAATTTCAAAATGACTCATTCCTATTTTAACCAAATCCTGTGTGTAAAGAAAAACATTAGTTTAATAGCAGAAAGGGCATATTTTGAAAAAATGCCTAGTTATTTTCTGCAGTAGTAGAAGGACACAGTAAAAGTCAGTCATTAGAAAACAATACAATTCTTCACTGTGGTTGTAATTATCTGACTTAAATTGTGTTCGTCACTTAATATAACTAATTTCTACCTTATTTATTTATTTATTTATTACAGTATTTCCACTTAGGACTTTTTTAGGTTTACAGGTAGAGAGGAATCTTAGAACGGTTATTAAGAAAATAAAATCAGATACTGTAACAGAATATGGCAGCTACAACATTATCCACTGGTTAATGCACACACGATAGTGCGGAAGAGCTTTTTATACAAATCCAAAAAAGTGTTTTTTTATACACATTGATTGGGGTAGCCAACTTTGCCATTTAGTGGTTCTAAAGGACAGGTACATTTTCCATATAGAATCTTTCATAACCTAGGTGTTTTTTAAAGTTGCATGTTTATGTCTGCAATGTTGGACTTCGTTATCTATCTTCTAACCATGTAGGTTAGGTATGTTATCCTTTTCATTTTGGACCCTCATTTGCTCCCTAACTTGGAGCTTCTGAGGATGCTGACCAGTTCCTCCACGATTGAGCGATTTTGCGATCACAGACATGAGCGCAAAATCAAGGAAAATATTCTGAGCTTGCAATTTTTCATAATTTCCACCGATTTTCCACAGATATGGGCCAGGATGTGTCGTGTGATGTCATCACAATGCGCCATGCAACGTCATCAAAATGTGCATTCAGCCAAAGCTGTCTTCGATTTACATGCATCGAACATGAGTACAGTTAAAAGGTCTCATTTACCAACAAGCGAAAGACCGTACAAAACAATTGAGCACAACTGCACTGTCAGCAGTTCAAGAAGTTTTCCACAAAACAGCAAAAAAAAAATAATATATATATATATATATATTGGGAAAAAAATGCAGGAAAATCAAGCATAATTGGCCGCAACAATCACAGACACAAAAAAACCCCTCTGTGAAATCCTGTACAGACTGACTGACTTGTAGGAATTAGCTTCAGTAAGTGGTGTGACAGTAAAAAAGTGGGAACAACTCATCATGAGAAGATATTAGACTAAAAATTCTAACGTGAAAATACAATTATTACATTGTAATTATTATCTGGTTATTTTACTATACAAAATTACTAGGAAAAATGCACAACCACTGAGGTCTTGTAAATCCAGTGGTTTTATTATCCAAAATGAAGACAGGAATAAGGATGAAATCCAAAGTTCATTTCAACAGACTTGAACTGTGTGTGAAAAATACATCAGGTCAAATGAGAACACAGTACTTCCTGTAGATCAGGATGTGGAGACACACCACAAAGATCTCACTCAGTTTAGACACCAGGTACTTGCATGTCTGAAATGGTTTAAATCTAAGATCACTGAATGCAAAGAACAGCATCAGCTTTTGTGAAACACCATGTCATCTTGAACGCCTTGTGTAGGCTTGTATAGCTAAAATACTGCTTGCGCATACTCTTAACTTTGCCAGTGCATGGATGATAGAACAGAAACATACTGAATATACAGTATCTCACGAAAGTGAGTACACCCCTCACATTTTTGTAAATATTTGATGATATCTTTTCATGTGACGACACTGAAGAAATGACACTGTGCTACAGTGTAAAGTAGTGAGTGTACAGCTTGTGTAACAGTGTAAATTTGCCGTCCCCTCAAAATAACTCAACACACAGACATTAATGTCTAAACCGCTGGCAACAAAAGTGAGTACACCCCTAAGTGAAAATGTCCAAATTGGGCCCAAAGTGTCAATATTTTGTGTGGCCACCATTATTTTCCAGCACTGCCTTAACCTTCTTGGGCCTGGAGTTCACCAGAGCTTCACAGGTACACTAGTCGTGTACAAGTCCCTCAGTCGTCCTCAGTGTGAAAAGATGGGTCTCAACAGATGCTGGAAAAGCAAAGAACGTGCAGGACCTGGAGGATGTTTCTGAAGAACAGCGGGCAGTTTAAGTGCTCAGGACAAACAAGGGACTCATGAACAACTCCCACAAAACATAAACACAGCAGTGCATCATCCAGGTAACGACACACAGGATTAAGAATTACAGGTATTTAAACTTTTGAACAGGATAATGTTTATAAATTCAGCCATAGGCTTGTCTTGTGGACTATATGTAAACATCTGTTATGTGAAATAGCTTATTCAGGACAGAACTAAATAACAAAACAACATCATGGGATTTTTATGATCCGTCTTATTTTGTTACCAGTATTTAGATTTTGTATTAAGATACAAACTTTTGGGCACAACTGTTATATATATATATATATAACAGTATATTTATAGAGAGAGAGAGAGAGAGAGAGAGAGAGAGAGAGAGAGAGAGAGAGAGAAAGAGAGAAAGAGAGAGCGAGCGAGAGCGCAAGTGTCTTATTTGTAACGACTACGCCACCCCGTGGTGATGGGGAAAACAACTCAAACAAAGGCACACAAATACGATCCACTTAGAACAGGCAAGAGGCATGGGTTATACAAAAATAACTTTTATTTGAAGTTAAAAAGACTGGCCAATAATAATAATAATAACAATAATTATAATAATTATAATAATCATAATAATAATAACAATAATAAAACAGCAACCAACGCAGTCAGGCATTGGTCAAATAAAAGAAACACAAGGAAGCACTCAGCTCCTACAAGGAGAAAACAACAACAAAAAAATCACATTAAGAAAGAACACAGTCAAATAGGCACCAAAGCTACAAAACAGAAAATAACAAATAATAATATCACATTCTGGATAAATTTACTACAACAAAACCAAACACAAGAAATATCAATTACAATATGCTCAAAGCAGGCAAAAAAAAAAGAGAGAAAAAAACAAAAACAAACTTACTGTCACAAACACAGATAACCCCGAGCTCAGAGTGATTACAGCTAGAATGTTTACCAACACTGACCAAAACCACTACTACCACATAGCAGTATCAGCATAACTGATGAAGACTGTTACAACACAGTTTAATTCAAGAAAACTGATCTTAGTGACAGTAACCAACACAAATAAAACAACAACAACAAAAGAAGAAAGAAGGGACCTTCCCACTCACTTGGGTATTAGACGGAGGCCTGGCTGGACACCAAACATGAAGCGAAGCGAAGCATAGCAAAACAAAACCGAGCAAAACAAAACAAAACAGAGCAAAACAAAACCGAGCAAAACAAAACAAAACAGAGCAAAACAAAACAAAACAGAACAAAACCGAGCAAAACAAAACAAAACAAAACAGAACAAAACAAAACAGAACAAAACCGAGCAAAACAAAACAAAACTGAACAAAACCGAGCAAAACAAAAGCGAGCAAAACAAAACAAAGCAGCAACGTGGCTCCACGAGTGAGGGGGAGGAGCTATACCGAAACGACCACACCCACTCAGCCTACCTTAACGCATGCAAAATCAAGGACCCTAAGAACAACAGATGTTACAACCTCAATTTGGAAAGCATACGAGATCATGTAGCTCGAATAACAGAACTAAACAGAACTAAACAAACGACCTACCGTGATCTGATGACATAATACTCACGATGGCACATAGGAAAATCATATGATGGCTTCTTTAATAGCTGTGACAGCAGCAGCAGGCGCTCCGACCGGGACGACTTTAAACTGCCAGGCCACACAGACGGGAGCCTTGACGGCACTCCGCACATGCACACAGTCTCGGTGACCCAACGGCACACGAAACAAGTAAATCACATGATAAGCAGACAACGCTAGCGTCAAACAGCTAAGCGACTAAACTCAGAACACATACCTCTGTAGTCCATAGCAACGAAAGGAAGTGGCGGGGTTTCGACCATGATGCAGTCAGTGAGGCATAAACAAGAGCTGTGGTAGGGATGTAGCTCACTGGCCACGTGGTTAATAATGGTGACGTTTTAATCATGGCACACACCCCACTAATAAATAAAAAAATTAAAATAATAATAATAATAATAATATAATATTATATATATATATATATATATATATATATATATATATATATATATATATATATATATATATGTATGTATGTATGTGTGTGTGTGTGTGTGTGTGCATGCATACACACTCATGACCATCGCATGATTATTAGTGCCAGACTGGCTGGTTGGATCATTTCTATAACTGCTGATCTCCTGTGATTTTCACACACACACACACACACACACACACACACACACGTCTCTAGAGTTCATACAGAATGGTGCAATAAATGAAAACATACAGTGAGCGGCAGTTCTGTTTCAGAGGAGAACGGCCAGACTGTTTCAAGCTGACAGAAAGGCTACAGTAACTCGGATGACCACATACAATTGTTGTGAGCAGAAAATCATCTCAGAATGCACAAGACCTCGAACCTTGAGGTGAATGGGCTACAACAGCAGGAGACCACATCGGGTTCCACTTCTGTCAGCCCAAAACAGAAAGCTAAGGGTGCACAGGCTCCCCAAAACTGAACAGTTGAAGACTGGAAAAATGTAGCCTGGTCTGATGAATCTCAATTTCTGCCTGAGGTACACAGATAGTAGGCTCAGAATTTAGAACAGTACGAATCTATGCACCCAAACTGCCTTGTGTCAACGGTCCAAGCTGGTGGAGGTAGTGTAATGGTGGTGAGTATTGTTGCTGACCATGTGCATCCCTTCATGAACATCAATCTTTTTGATTTACCCATCTTCTAATGCCTACTTCCTGCATGATAATGCTCCTCCTCACAAGGTCATCATCTCAAAGCTGGTTTCATGAACATGATAATGAGTTCAGTGTTCTTCAGTGGCCTTCCCAGTCACCGGATCTGAATCCAATAGAACAGCTTTAGGATGTAGTAGAACGGGAGAATTGCAGCATGAAAGTGCACCTGAAAAATCTGCAGGAACTGCATAACGCAATCATATCTACAGGGACCAGAATCAAAAATGAA
Organism: Ictalurus punctatus; assembly: GCF_001660625.3. Lineage (NCBI taxonomy): Eukaryota > Metazoa > Chordata > Actinopteri > Siluriformes > Ictaluridae > Ictalurus > Ictalurus punctatus. The sequence continues at coordinate 33,405,127 of NC_030421.2, forward strand.
TGTTCCCAGCATCTTGTGAAAACCATGCCAGTGGTTTCATGAGACTTGAGGCTGTTTTGAGAGCAAAGGGAGGCCCGACCCACTATTAATATAGTGCTTCTAATAACGTGCTCGGTGAGTGTACGAGTATATACACTTACAGTTTAGTCATCATTGTCAGATAGTATTTAGCAGGTACATGTGACAGTAGTTCAACACGTATTCTGTGATTGTAATAATTACCATCAATCTGACTCACCATTCTAAATTATCTCCAAACTCGGGTTAAAAAAACCTGAATCCTTTATTTTTATTATTAAAAACAGGAGTCATTATGTTGACTTGCGGTTTTTGTTGTGCAGCAAGGACAACCTGGTTACACATTACATAAATTAAACCTTAAACAAACTATAGAGCAAACTTCAGTACTGCTGTGGGCAGGCGGTCAGAACGGCACATAACGTCTCTTGGTGTCACTCTGAATGGTGAATTAAATAAAGAAGTACGATTCACTTAAAAAAAAAAAAAGTAATTGGAATGAACACTTCAAAGTGGTAAGGTTATTTGTAACTATTACCCGATTTTAACCGTAAAACGCTTCACGGAAAACAGACTGGTTCCTTTCTTGGAGATAGTATTCATTTAGTTTACATTAGTTTACATATTTGGTTAAATTAGATATAAAACTATGCAACATAATTAAACCTTGGGTAAATAAAATGCCTTGTGTCAATTTTCAGAGTAAAAACCATAATGCTGTGCATATCTCAGAAAAATATTAACCAAGCAATTCACATCTTCTGAAGGGACATGCTGCATTTAACCAGTTCAGCAAACACATTCCCTGAAAACAGTACACTTCAGGAGGAGCGCTAGAGCAGGACAGAAAGAAGGTAAGTCAGGAAAAATGGTTAAAAAAATAATAATAATAAAATAATAATAATAATAATAAAATAATAATAATAATAAAAATAATAGAAAGAAAGAAACTTATCAAAGGAAAAAAAAAGTCAGAGTCTGAAGATGGAAAAGTTAAATAATGACGGAACAAAGAGAGATGCAAGTGTAAAGTAGCGAGAGGGAATCCTGTTTTGACTACCACCAAGACATCGTGTCATGAACATAAGAAAAACAGTAATTTATTCAAACCATGCAGAACAAAGAAGCTAGGAAGAACTAAAAAACAAACAAAACAACAACAACAACAACACAAAAAAAACCCCCACAAAAACAAAACCACACCAATCTTACCTTGTGGTTATTAAAAACTTTTATTATGGTATCAGTTTTTGGAGGAATTATTTCCTGTTTTATGAATTAAACACTGTTCAAAAACCACTTAATCAAAAGACAGGAAAGCACAAAGCTGCACTCGGTTCAGCATCAATTATTATTTTTTTTTAAAAACACCCCCGAAATACTACTTAAAACAGCAATAAACCAAAAATCCTAAAAGTGATTTTAAAAAGTCCCGCCATGCAGCAATATAGTGCAGAATGTTTGCGTGTTCTGGGTCCACTTCATCCTAAAGAACTCTTTACCGACAAGTACATAATCTTACTTTAAATCAATACAGCAAAGCTCACATTCTAGACGGTTTCTCAGTCACGTAATGGAGGACTGCAGGCCAACAGCTGCTGCAGCTTTCAAAGGGGACACAGCTTGTAATGGACGAGAGAGCAGTTGAATGCAGTTTGAGGGCAAGGACAGTGCAGCTGTTGTATTTTCTGGGAAGAAAAATGAATGCATTATAAAATTAGTATGTGACTACATGAGGATGTGTGCTATATGTGAAAAAAGGGAACATTTGTGAGCATGAAGTGGAAGATCACTTATTAGGGCTTTTGCAAGGCCAGTGTGTTGTACTAGCAGAGCAAGCAGGACACATTATCTCCCCCAAAGTGCCCAACTCTAGTAACTAGTAGCCTCTAGACAATGGGCTCTAGCTTGTAGCGAAGCATACCCTAAGAGATAGCAGTGTTTGCACAAGAGAGACGGATTGTGGGAGCAGATCAGGAAACTATGGCCCAGGCCATTAGTGACGGTCAGCTGGAGTCCTGAATAAAACTCTTCTGAACAGCAGGAATCTGCTCTGACTGACAGGCAGGCTGTTTAGATGCAGGATATGCATGGCTGATGTCATGAAGTGACAGGGGATGAATCTGGATCGGGACTGGGGCAATGAAGGGAGACGAAAGCCGACTATAGAATACGCTTCCCTACTTGTTCCATGTGTCTTATACCCTCTGCATCTCTTTCACGAGAGTCGTTCATACAGGAATAAAAATCTGCTCCTCATTATGTAGCTTTGATAGCTGCACCACAATGCAGTTCTATGCCTGTAAGGAGCGCAAAATGTTGTTCCTGATGAAGTTCTTCCAAAAACATTGAAACCCAGGACAGATTCCGGGAACAGTCATTAAGGTGGATGGGGCCACCATCAGCAACTTGATCCTGAGTTACGGCAAGTGTGTCTCACTGGAGTGACCACCTCCTCCTGAGTGCACATGAGTAGTAAAGATTCTCCTAATCTCCCGTGGAACAGTGCACTCACACACATATTTGAATACTTTTGGCTCAATACAATTTCTAAGGACATTAGCAGCCATGCTATCTTGAAGTGGGTTAAAATAAAATGAGGTCACATTAGCAGGAGGAAGAGGACTGGTTTGGGTCATGTGGCTCAGTCCATCTCCAGGTCAATGAGCTTGTTGCGTGGTGTGTGCATCGGATTTCTGGAGAAGCAGCAGCGGGAAGTGATATGTCCAAGAAGAATGGACAGTAAGGCAACAATTAGAGCTGCTCCAAGGCCATACATCACTGGGTTCTTCATGGAGTCCCACACTAAAGAGACACAAACACAATTGTTATAACACAAAACATGGATGCAGAACACACGTCTGCCAAATTACTTAACACATTTGCAGTTTCTTTGTAAATATTATATATAAATCTACAACATGTCAGAATCCTTACATGCTTGGTTGATGGAGAGAAAGACTGGGCCAGAAGTGAGTTTCTGCCCCTCACTCCAAAGTCGAGTGTCAGGAGAGAAATGCCAGAGCTTGGCCGTGCAGTAGTACTCGCCCATGTCCCTGTCCTGAATGTGGTAAACACTGAGCACAAATCTGTCCCTGTCTGTGCGCTCTACACAATACTGTGTGCTCTCATTTCCTCTGCTCTTCTTTACCACTCCCCAGTGATCCATGCTGATCAGGGGCACAGCACCATTCTCCATTGCCTGTGCTGGACTCTGGAACCAGTCAACGTCATACCCCACCTCACCTGAGGGACAGGGGGAGAAGAGAAATGAACATCTGAGCACAACGGAGAAACTCCGCTAAAAAGAGACTTTCAACGTTTTTATGAAGCACAGCGTCAATGAAATGCTGCATAGGAAAGAGCAAAAATAAATGTAAAAGTTCTTTTCAATGTATTCAACATTTCTACTTCAAGAGGAAGAGTGCTCAACTCCTTGAGTATTCAAAGACTGAGACTCAGTCAGACAGGCCCCTGCATGCATGCCATCTGCTATGTGAGGAATCTCCACAAAGGCCATAGTGCAATGCTAAACACTGAGCTGCCACACCTCTGTGTGCTTTTACCGGAGCCAAGTCATTTTGTTCCAACACAGACTTAACTACATGCATTCACATCAAGATACATGTACAGTCTCCTCCGAGCGTATTGAAACAGCAAGACCGATTATTACTTTTGCTATTCACTCAAGACATTTGGGTTTGAGATCAAAAGATGAGACAATAGATCAGAATTTCAGAGAGCTGCCAATGGGTGAAATGCGAGCCATTTTGAAGCTGAGAACTAAGGGAAAATCTATCAGAGCTATTGCTCAATCAATCCTGAAAAAAAAAGCCAAACCCCTACCCCAAAAAAAGCAAACAAAAACAAAAAAAACACTGGTATAATAACCAACAGGCATATGATTGTTATTATACCAGTCAGATATAACTGGTATAATGTAACGAAAACAACAAGAGTTGAAGGAAGAAACATTAAGAGCTGTTAGGACCCCCCCCCCCAAAAAAAAAAAAAAAAAAAAAAAAAAAAAAAAAAGGGAGGTAGTGTCATGGCTTGGGCTTGCATGGCTGCTTCTGGAAGAGACTCACTCATCGTTATCGATGCTGGAACTCATGATGGTGATGATGTTTAACACAACTAGATGTAAGGAAATGAAAGCTGAAATTCTGATCTATTGTCTCATATTAAGCTCTTGACCTCAACCTAAATGTCTTCAGAGAACTGCAAAAACAATAGAATTGGCCTTGCCGCTCCAATACATTCGGAGAGCATGGTAGGTAAGGTCATATCCATCCAGAAATGAACAGCCTTTGTCTAGATAAGATCAAGGGTGTGAAGTAATCATAATGCTGGTGATGAAGATAAGGACACACTTTTCCCATCTGAATTTAAAATAGAGCCAAGACAAACATCCATTTTAATATATTCTTGCCTCAAACTCCGTTCCAAGGCTTCACTAAACGCCACACCTCATTCCCATCCGAACCACTTGTTATTGCTCAGGTCGCTTTGAATGTTGTTAAAAAAAAACAGTCAGTGCTCTCCTTCTATGATTTCAAAGTACAGCAGATCTTTCTTTCGCTTCTCTTGATCTGCGACCGAGCCGAAAAATATAGCTAAAATCACTCCACAGTCCATCTTCCTTCCACCAGATGATTCAAAATACAAAATTAAATGACAAATTGTTGAAAACTATAATGCATCGAAAATGATTCTCCAAGATGGATGGCTTCAAGCACTTCGCGCTATTGTGCTATTTGCTTTTTTATGGAGTGGTGAGCTCAGTTCTTTCCATTACAGTGTACAGTCCTAGTAACGGAATGGAAACGAGTGCAGAGACGACAGCAGGAGCAGAGCACTCAGACAGGAATAGCAGGAGCTTTCTATGAACCATAGATAATTTCAGGGCCTTAGGGGAGAACAATGGCCCTTATTCTGAATCTATGAATAACAACTAGGCCAATATTAGCCTTGAAATAAGTGTGCTATTCTCTATAGTGTTCAATTTTTTAAAAAAAAAAGAAAAAGATAGCGATACAATGGGAAACTTTGTATTACATATTGGCATTTTATTTGGACACGTATTGCTGTATTGGTGGGTCAATTCACTAGATAGAAGAGAAAATTGTTCAGGCTTAGTGTTAAGCAATGACGATTCAGATCTGAATGAATGCATTACACCATAGAACAGGCATTTACAATTTTACAAGTAAATAACTAAATAAAGCAAACTTAATATGTTCTGAATTCATGTTTTAGAGCCGTATAGTGCTGGGAAGTCGCTGCAAGTTCCTCCCCACCAAAAAAGTAGTTATAGTTAAAGCCCAATACTGCAGACACAAACTTGCACCATAATGAAAGCACAATTTGATTCTCCTATAGACAAAGTACAACGACAGATTATTTAAATGCAGCATTAAAAAGGATTTTTCTAAAAATTATACAACCATCCCATTTAAAACAGTATAATATTGAAAAGGTAACAAAAACGAATCGTGCAACTCGGTTAAATTCACTAGTCTGACGCACATGGATTGCATTGTCATTCCAGCCTTTCTTTACAGTTTTCAGGACAAGAGATTAATGGAATTATTCCAATTAGTAAAGGATTTTGTATATGAAAACAGATATACACACAACATTCGGCACTTCTGTCCAAACTAAGAAACAGGAAGTGAGTTTACACACCTGGCATCACAAAGACTGGATCAAGGAAGGAACATTGCCTTGTATTACTTAGCAACATAATACCCTACAACAATGAATCTTCTGCAAACACGCAACTCAAACAGGACCTGGAACTGCAGCCCTCCACATTACTCCATGCTATTAAGCTACAGAACGACAACTGCAAAAATTTTTTATATGTGGGCAGACAAAATAAAATACCCTTACAAAAAAATAAATAAATAATAATAAAAAAAAATTAAAACAACAACAACAAAAAAAACCCCAATATGATTGATGCTCACAACACGAAACATAGTGGAGATGTAGTGGAAAGTCTCAAAATCCCACGTCTGTCTTCAGAGTGTACATACATCAGCTGTACTCACCTTGCTACCTGCTACAGGCAGAAACAAGACTTCCCGCATGTTCTTAGAGATACGTGATATTTGTTTTCTTATGTTTACTACAATACAAATGACTGACTACTTGCCTGTTATGGATGTAGCCCCCTGTACAGACATGATGCACTCCATTTTGAATGTGTCCCCAGGCTTAACCTGACTGCTCTCTGAGTAAATGGAGACATTGAACACTGGACCTGTGAGGGAAAGGGACACGAACACACACACACACACACACACACACACACACACACACACACACACGATTTTAACATCACATGATTTCTTATCGACGACTCCTAAGTAAATCAGACTGTTAGATCAGTGATGCAGTGAAGAAAACTGTAGGCTGGTATGTCTAAACCTTTCAAAGTGTTAAGGCAGCTTTTGAGAAGTTATTTGTGTCATTCTGTTCCTCTCGTTATGTTAATTAGCAAATAAGCACTTTAGTGCTGGGCTGGAAGCCTGAATGGGCTTCAGTTTTGCCAAGATGAGACACACACACACACACACACACACACACACAGTGTTGAAAAGACAGTCCCTACAGAATTGTTCCATTGTGGCAATTAACGAAAAATAAAGGAAACTTTGCAATATTCAAAATAAATATTTTTCAAAATGACCACAGATTTGGACCAAGACGTGTCATGTGATGTCATCACAAAATCAAGCATGGCCGCTAAAATCTCTGCAAAATCTTGTATAGACTGAAAAGACTGAAGGGCTCTATAAGCAGCAGCAGCAGCAATTTGCCCCGAGGAAGTTTATATCTAGGGCTGATCAGGGCAATGAAACAGCCAATGAACAATGAACTATAAATAGCAGTAACACTCAGGCAGCCTCTCAACTGTTCTAAATGTAAATCAGATTTGCAGGGTGATACCTGTGTCAGCAAAGGCAAGCTGTATTTTATTTGACTCGGCACTGACTCTGTTGTTCCAGGTGTTGCTTTGATCACGTGTCCAAGCGGTCACATCACAGTAGTAGAAGCCTCGGTCAGAGACTTGAGCCCCATATAGACGGAAGCGGTACTCTAGTGGGCCAGTCTTATCTAGAGCCACACCATCAGCACGGCTTCCTTGCTCCAGCTGCAGTGTGGAGTCTGCACTCAGAGACAGAACTTTACGCGACTTTCCACCTGCCGTCTCTTCAAAGCGGATGAGCACTGAATAGCTGGGGTTTTGCATGTTCTGACCAGTCACCTTGCAGCTCATCTCGAATATGGAGCCACCTGTCGAGGCCCCTCTCACTTGGTCAGCTGCCACACTGAGCACTGGTGCTGCAAGCAAAGGTTTAAAGGTTAACTCCAAAACATTCCATGTTTTCTACACTGAAGAACAGTTGAAAATCAAATCTACTGCGAACAGGTCCACAAGCCAGCAGTAGAACAAATGAACCACTAATACAAATTATTAACACAGTGTTACTCCATAGCACTGGAATTTGAGGCTTAGTGGAATGAAAAGTGGATCTTGTTCACTCTCGAAGAGAAAGATCTTTGTGTGTAGAAACTGTTGTGAAGCAGACCTAATTATTTCCACAATTAAAAGCCACTTATTCTCATGTGTGATTGCATTATGAAACAGAAGTCATAAGGCATGTTCAATCATCATCATCTTTCATGTCCATTACTGTGACCTTGCTAATTTGACTGAATTTGCTGCAGCGAGGAATGAATAAGCAACTAATTACCCAAAAATGCAAGAACATAACATTTGTGTATTTGCCAATAACCATAAGATGTCTTATCCCACAAACACTTAACAAACCTATGAATTGACCATAGCAGATTTCTTATTTAACGCCAAGGACATGATTAATTTTGAAGTGAAGAACTTTAAGATGATGTGAAATGATCAACTCTACAGAGCGAGAAAAAAGGAACTTTTTGGTGCTTACTCTTAGAGGACCACTGTACTCCGACAGGCTTGGACTTAAGCTCTTTGGCCTTGTTCCATTTTTCCTGGTGGCCACGGGTCCAGGCTGCAACACTGCAGGAGTAAAAGCCCATGTCCTTGTCCTGAGTGTGCAGCAGTTGCAGCCTGAATGTACTCAGATCACTGCGAGTCACTGCTATATTTCCATTACCCAGCTGCTGTTGATACAGATCTCCTGGTACAAGTATCCCTTGATGATCTATGGAAGCGATGGTGGTTATGGTCTGAGATGTGTTATCCTGCATTTTGCTGTAGGACCAGGTCACACCCAGACGACCACCCTGCAGGTTTAGTAGATCGGTCACCTCACAGAGCAGCACGGTGGGGTCATCTGTGAACTGGGGGAGCTGACGGCCTGTGAGACCCACCTTAAAATCTGGTTCTGTGATACAGAGAAGTGAGAATCAGTCATTTGTTGAAGGTCATTTAAAAAGCATTAACTATATCTTGTCAAAAGTCCACATCTGCTTATCTTGCTTGCCACTACAATACGAACGGTAGATGGTACCATACAGTTGACCTCTGATAAAACAGCCTTATGCTAGAGGAGCATAAAGGATTTACATTCTTGCTTGTTCCAGCTGTCGTTGTTCAGTCTCAGCATACACGCACACGCAGGCGCAGACACACGCAGGCGCAGACACACGCAGATGCTGGCGCAGGCACACAGGCACAGTGTCACACAGATACAAGCAGGTACAATTACATATGCAGGCGGAACTTGTTTTTCTGCAGTAGCATAAGTACTGTTGGTAATGAAGCTGCAAGTGTTTTAGCTAAAGTGGTGAAGAAGAAAAACAACAACTACAAGCACACGGGAAAAACTACAGAAGTTTAGCTCCACCACGACTCGTTGAGAGGAAAGGTGCTATGGAATATGTAAATACGTCGCATTTGAGGTGGATGACAACAAAAATAACTGACGCTCTGACGCAGGTGTGCAACCATTCAAGCAATCATTCATTTCAAACAAAGCGAGGAAACACCTGGAATTTGGTGAAGCACCTGAAAGACTGGTCCTATATTATGTTTGTTTGAGGCGGCTGCATTGTTGCCATGAAACCAACTAACGTTATGCTCCATGTAATGTTAGCGATAGCCAGTTATTTGTCAATGACGCTAACACATTGCAGTGTTATAAACCACCTCCTAATGGACACCATGCATCTCCATTCAGCCCGTGTCCTGTCAGCTAAACGTGGCCTCATGTCACTCATAATTATTCACATGCTCATGCTTTTAATAAATCTTTTTGGTCTGCCACCATATCACTGAATTTAAACTAATGCTTGCATCCAGAGTATAAGGTGTGTGTGTGTGCGCGTGCGTGCGTATGTGTGTGTGTGCGCGTGCGTGCGTATGTGTTTGTGTGTGTGTGTGCGTGCGTGCATGTTTAGGAGTGCACCTCCACTCATTGTCAGACAGTGTTTGATAACTAAAATATCCCCCTCTCTCCTTATCTCGCTCTCTTTTTAGTTTTGGCCAGAGGAGGATGTCCTCCAGCAGAGTTTTGTATTTTATTTTTATACCACACCGTGGTATCGACTTTGGTATCGAGTACTTTTGGTGGTATCGGTACCGACTACTAGATTTTTGGTATCGTGACAGCCCTAGTACAGATACACACACACACACACACACACACACACGCACACGTAAAACCACATGGCCTTTTGGACTTGAAAACATGATAACGAGTAATAAATGAACACACTGGACTATTTCTAGAGCAGACATATTCACAGAGCGTTTAACACACAGACACTGAACTAATACAATATAGCTCTTGGCAGCACAGAACACTTCCTTCTACATTTGCAAAGAGGAACCAACCCACAGACAGTAGTTGTACTGGTTCTTCCTCTAACCTTCACCATAGGCTGGTGTGCAAGAGAAAGAAAAGCACAAATGCAAAATGAGTTACAGCAAACAGAGGCCCATTACGACTGGGATCACAGGCAGAAACAGTGGCTCAGTGTAGAATCCGTGTATTTAAACAGAAATGAACATGAACCTAGGGCAATTTTATTGTCTTCCCCCTCCATTTGCCAATTTTGTAACATCATCTACTGTAAAATAAAGATTTAAAGTTATGTGACTGTTGAAACTTAAACAGTGCTATGCCATTACTTTGCCCCAGAGAGGACAGACAGAGCACTAAATCCAAACCCAACAGCACTAACTAACAAACAAACAAAAAAGAATGTATGATTAAAAGCATAGCAGACAGAATAATGCATCCTGAAAAGGTTAAAATGTTTGCATGGTGTAATTAAGAACTTTGTATAAAGCCACTGATCTGTATCCATATCCCATAGTGATCTCAGGATATATTTTCGAGATCTACACCAAACTGCATAATGTGTTGTGGAACTTACAGGAACACAGGTGTACTAGAAGGTAGGTGGACATTACTACAGTTTATCAGAGGGAAAGTGAAAGGAACTTCTTGGTAATACTTGGGGCTTTCTGCAGCCTCAGGCAGACTGCAGCCTGATGATGTAAGGGGTGAGGACACAGCTTAGCTAGGAGTGCTTTTAATGTGTTAAAAACATCTTCAAGACCTTCTTCCCTACAGTGCGAAGGATCCAAAATATGTATGTAGTTCACTCTTCTGATATATGGAAAACAACAAACAGCAAACTATTTTCCCCAAATAAGAGATTTGAGATCGTATCAGACAACATACATCACCTACTCATACTTTTTGTAAACTTTAAGAGGACCAACAGGTTTTTTAGGGTGGCTAACTATTGCACAACCCACTGGTAAGGCTTGACTGGATACTTAATACTATATGCACACAGTGTTTATAATGTTCAAGATGCAGAAAGTAGAAGTGTATGCGATAAGGTGGTTGTGGAGGAGGCAAACACTCAACCCAACACCGCTGAAGGCAAAAGGCTGGAACAAGGAAAATGAGCAGGATTTTTATGGTACAAGGGGAAGCAAAAATAAAAAAGCAAAGAATGTGAACTGATTTAAATAAATAAATAAATAAATAAATAAATAAATCTTCTTACCCAGCTGTATTACCCGAACTTGGATAGGATCAGAGGTTTTCTCAGCGGCCCGGTACCATCCTCCACTGCCCTGTGGCAACCAGCACTTCACCTGGCATGAGTACAGGCCGGAGTCAGAGTTCTGCGCTTTGGGGAGGAGAAGCCTGAAAGTGCCTGGCTGAACCCTGCTCATGCTCACAAGCTCGGAGCCAATCAGCACTTGACCGTCACGTCCAACATGGAGCAGCACCCGCTGGTTGTCAGCGCCGCTAAATCCCTTGACACGCCATATCACCTCCATGCCCAGAGAAAGCAGGCCATTAGCAGCTACTGAGCAGGTCAGATTCAGAGTGTCGTCCATACTGAGTGTAATATTCTTCTCCATTGAAACCACCAGAGATTGGGCTAAAACACCAGAGAAAGAATTCGGTCACAAAGCGCTCAGCTGGACATGAAAATATTGCCTGAAATCCATTTATTAAACCAAGGCAATAACTTTGAGAACACTGGATTACTCTCTCTTAACACTGCTGGGTCTGCACTGCATGGAATGGCTGTAAATGCGGGGGGGGGGGGGGGGGGGGGGGTTTAATAAAATGCTATGAAATGGTCATGCCGCATCCCTGTGCACTTTCATGTCATTCTTCATAGTGCTTCAAAATGAAAGAGAGGATTTATAAAAGAGCTCATGGCTGAAGTCTAGAAGTCATTCTAGATTTGAATCCTAAGATATTGGGTACTGTAGATTATACCCACACTTTACACAAAAGATACTAGCTGCTAAACTAATGGAAAAGCAGTGAAAATGACAATCATTAAACGTAATTTGCACAAACGTAGCCACAATATGTACGTTTATTTATTACTAACAAAGGTTTGTATATTTTTTCAATTAATGACTCAGCTGCAGCAGTTAAACAGAACAGATTAATGTGACCTGTTCTCTTTTGTCACTTCAAACTCTGAAAAAAACAACAAAAAAAACAAAACAAAACCCTGTTACTCACCTAAGGGTGTGACTGAAACATTCCCCATTTCTTCACTCCTTTCTAGAATAGTCTGCCAGCCCTTCCCTCCTCCAGGCTGCCTTGTCCACTCTCTGCCTGTGCATACATAAGCACCCTGATCCATTGGTTTCATCCCCTTCAGGATCAAGCCATAACTGCCACCGCCAGACAGCACCAAGATAAGTTCACCATTTGCATAACGCTCAGCAAAGGCCTGTCCCAACTTCATCCCATCGTCTGGTCCAAACGTCAAGAGCTCTTCCAGTGAGGTAGCATCTTTTCTAACAGACCAAGTGACCGACAGGGAAGTGTGTGCTGTGTAGGCCCGACTGATGTTGCACTGCAGCTTCACTGACTCGCCTTCTGAGACTTCAGGCTGAGAAATGGCTGTAGCCACTTTGAGAGAGTCACCAATAACTGTACAAAAAGAATTACAATTCATTTCATGCTTCAAACTGATTCACTGTCTGTTAGAATTTACAACGTCACACATTTAACTAATAAACTTTACTAATAACAAATAACTTTACGGGGTACATCTGCTGTTCACATAAAAGGGGAAACGATTAAGTTTATCTGACCATTTCTGATCATCCTGACCAGCCACGTTTACCAAATAAGTAACAGATTATATTATAGTACGGTAAATCCTAGTTCATTTCCTCTACTTCAGAGATATACAGCAGTTAAGCAAACTCTCTCTTTTCTTAAGTTCTGGTGGTTACTCAAGGGTTCCTCATCCTGGGAGGTCATGTCTCAAGGTATGTAGTAAACGTCCCATTTAACTTTCATAGATCAATATGGAAATACGTAGTTCATCAATCTCCCAAAATTCACATTTTAACATCTCCAGTTTGCCCCAATGTACATTACACTGTAAAATTATTTATAACATATTACAAACAAACTAAAACACACAACGTCTTTCCAGTACATTAAAGACACATTATGTCATTCTATTGCATATATAACAGAATATGATCTGAACAACTATAAATCCTAATGATCATTCATGGAATGTGTAATGATGTCTCAGTTGACCCCGGTCATTCGGTTGGAATGAAAGCTCCATGCCGTTTCCTGTTGCACTGAGACGTCATAGCCCCGTTCCCCAAGTTAACCCATAATTAGCTAAAAACAGATTTCACAACTGACTGAACAGATACATTTATATCTTTTCTATAAGCATTACACAGTTAGTTCCACCTTGTTTTTTTTAATTCCTTATTGTTTATTTTTAAAACGCCATCATTGCCCCGTGTGATTTTGTTTTATGGTATAAAAACAGCTCAGTAAAAACAGTAATGTAAAGAGAGTACAATACAACAACCCACCTTTAAGTTCCACATCTGCATGGTAGTTTCCTTTGACGGACGAATCAGTGCTGGGTGTACTGCACCGATAGGTGGTGCTGTCCGAGGCCCTGACTTTTCTTATAGTCAGTTCTACTGAGTCATCTGCCAGTTTCGTAATGCTGATATCGCCACTCTTGACCCGGTCAACCATTGCTGCGTCTGTGTACGTCGGATCGAAAGTGGAGATGAGCTGGAGACTGTTTTTGCTATCCAGCATCAGGTTCCATTCGAAATCCTGCTCGGGCGGCCCCTCGTAGTCCGAGACATCACAGCGAATGGACACAGACTGGCCCTCGACCCGCACCAGTGGACCAGCAGGCACTTTCACCACCCTACTCTCACACAGCACAGCTGAAACAGAGTTATGGAAGTTATTTACATGTACGTCATTTTAACATTTAAATCACTCGACTGCAATCCTTGAGCTGAGCTTACCTACACACATGACTCTAACGATGGAAAGAACACCACAATCTAAAGCAGATTTTAGTTATTTTGAACAACTCCTCCTATGAGAAAAATTGTGAGAAGTCGGCCGAAAGGTTATTGAGCAAGGAATCGAAGAGAAACGTGCGTTTCCACCGCTAGGCAGTTCTCTTCTGTGGGCTCATCTTCAGCCGTTGTACATATGCTTTCGCCACCATAAACACGGGTGCAGAAATGAAAATGATGAAATTACACCATACAGGCTATAAAGTGAAACGGAGAAATGGGGTAGTAGTGACTGCTAATTGGCAAGATTCGGTAGAGTGTCAGGCTGAGGCTCTAGCCCACCACCACCACTGACCCTAGTCAAGCCCAAACTCCCTTTACAGTGCAGAGGAGGGGGATGACATGGATGAGATAAAATGAAATGGACCATTCATTAAAGTGCCAAAGGGTTGCTACACAACATATTTGAAAACCGGTATTGCTTTTGTTTCAAAATAAAGAAAAGGGACCGATAAATTACAACGAACGGTGGGAGGAAAAAAGATCGAATGGTAGTTAGAACAGAATAGAGGTACTCATTGCACAACTATTAGCGCACCGTATAAACAAGGCCTGTCGCAGGCACTTTAGAAACAAGTGCCAGAACTCTCAGGCATCATTTAAAAGCCAAATACAGAAAAGCACACCATTTATGGAAACGTTAATTGTAAGCAACCTTCTATGGTCCTCAACTTGTTCTAACGACTGAATCAAGAAACACATTACTATAATAAATGTTTAGATTTTTTCCGTTGTAGTTATAAACAAGTACAGGCAGCAAGGAAGCCATAGACTGAAATGAACAACAAGATAAATCACGGATTGAGCAAGACCATGATAACCCTGAGACTGTTTCTGAAAACAAGGAAATACAAAAAATAAAAAATAAAATAGGCAGCGAAACAGAAGCACACAAAGACAGCAGACACGTAAAGGCTTGCCTCTACATGTACTGGCAACATGTTTCAAGCCAAAGAAATCAAATAAATAAAGATTTTTTAATTAATTTTTTTAAATGAGAAGAGCAACAATATTTAACGATACAACAAGAGGAATTGTGATTCTATTGGTGCCTCTGACTAAGCCTGAATTTCAATTACTGGAACAAATGATTTCTGTTCCTTTTTTTCCCAACCAAGTGTTAATCAGAAATGACACACACACCTATCCACCTACACACTTTACTTATTCAAGCAACAGCTCTATGAGTAAACAAAGAAAAATCCAGGCTAGTGTAAAATCATCACATCAATTACCCTTTGTATAAATTGTATCTGATAAAAGTGAAAGTGTGATCAAATAGATAATGATTAAGACTCGTTAATAAATGCCCCCCCCCCCCCCCCCCTCCTCCTCCTCCTCCTCCTCCTCCTCCTGGTAAATACACTTTAGCTCAAGGAAGAAGAATCAAAACTTCAGAAAAGCCATACTGTGACACAAAAAGAACTCAATGCTAAATATTATTACAGGAGGCTCCCACAGTACAAACCCAACACACTCTAGATATCCAGATAAACATTTCTGCCAGCTCCCAGCTACTTAACCATTCTAGGCTTGTTTCCAAAACACCTCATACCAGCAGTAAGCACTGTCCTTTATATATATATATTAATAAAACTAAGAGGAACGTTCCCTGGACTATCACATGACTTTCAATTAACTGATACAAACTTTCTTTATCTTGCTGCTGGTGAGTGTATATATTATGTTGTGTTATGTTATATTACATATACACAACTAAGAGGAACGTTTCCTGGACTATCACATGACTCAATTAACTCATACAAACTTTCTTTATCTTGCTGCTGGTATATATATATATATATATATCTCAATGATCCAGCCTAGCGATCAGCACCCTTCCATTTCCCCAAGGCTTTGAGAGGAGAGGAGATGAGGCCAAGAACCGCGAGCGTGCTCTTAAACCCACCCCAAAAAACAAAAACCTCCAAACTTTCCAGCACAAACACATCGGAGTGGGACGATCGCGTAGTTCCGTGATCAACGAGGCAACTTACCGAGCGCCGTGAACAACCCGAAAAGACGGAAAGCTCCTTTTTCTTTCCGCATCTTGACAAAGCGCTTGAAATGTTCCCACGGGATCGCCTTTGTGAAACCAAACCGCGCAAAGATCTGCGTCTGTCCTGCGCGTAAACGTTCCTCTAATCGGCCACTCAGACCAACCAAAAGCGCCGCAAACTCGTTCCAACTTCTCCAGGAACCGCAATCCGAAAAACTTTCACAACACAAAAGTCCCGAGGATTTGGCGCATGTTTCGTGGAGGTTACCTACACCAGAGTGTGGCGTGAACGCTGTGGCCGGAAGTTAGGTTTCGGTGCTGTTTTTCAATTGGACGAGACGCTGCTTGAGACTGCGCGCAGTCCGCTACCCGCAGGTGAATCACCGCACCCCAGGCACCAAACGTTCGCGAACAATGCCGAGTGCGCATGCGCAGGCGCAGCACGCCTGCTAATTAGCTCTCCTATAATAACTTCAAACGTCTGGAGACAGTGTGCACGTTTTAGCACCGCCTCGACTTCTGTGTTCGCATCTCCACTGAACAGCACGCAATGCGTCGGCTATGACTAGAGGACATGCAGGATTCAGTGTGGATTTCTCTTTGAATATTTATTTGAATGTCAGCAGTCTTATACAAAGTAGCTCTGTCACTGGTATTAAATATCCAACTTAAGAGTTTCGATTAATTTAATACTTTATGTTTGCTCAGGAGATTTTGCCTTATGAGTCATGGTTCTATGCATAGTTTCTGCACTGATGACATTATGTTCTGCCGCGCCCTGAATTATTCACTCATCCATCCATACATCCATCCGTTCATTCACCCTGAGTAATAGCTTTATCTTAGTCAGGGTCTAGTAAGAGCCTATCCCAGGAACACTGGGCAACACAGGGTGGACACACCCTGAATTGGCATTATGCACGCACACACACACATGCACACATTCACACCTAGGGGCAATTTTACCATAGCCAGTCTACTCACTGGTATGTTTTTGAGAAGTGGGTGGAAATCAGAGAACATGGAGGAATCCCACACAGACAACACTAGAACATGCACAGAACCTCTACACAGACAGCTCAGGATCGAAACGGGACCCTGAAGATATGAGACGGCATCACTGCACAAAATAAGTACATGATCCACCCGAGAGTAACTCCTGATCGAGTTACCCATCGCAAATCTCGCCCCATATCACCCAATCAACCAATCAGTCTAAAGATAAAGTCAGAAATGGCACATACGCAAGAGTTTAATAGATGAAGGAAAAAAAACCCCAAATAATCTGAGTTTAATATTTAGAATATTATTTAATAATAACTACCTCATATCTCTTTTGCATCCTTTGAACAACTTCTTAGCTGTAAATATTCAGCCATGACCAGACCCCCTCTCATCCTGTTCAAACTTGCTTGGCAAATGTTTGCCCATTCTTCTCGACATACTGTATATCATACACTTCATTCTTTAAATAAGGCAGAGATAGAGAGGGTTTAAAAGTACTTTTCTGTTGGTTTTCCTTATGTTTTGGGTAGTTGTCAGACTGTTGCTGAATACAACCCCACTTAATGTTTAATCTTGAAATACTTTTTAAGATAAGAGGTGCTTCTTCTTTCACTGAAAAACCATGGGGGTGCAAACTTTTGCAACAGACTGTATGGGACAACAGCAGGGGAGTATGTATGATTTTTTTTAATCAAAACAAATACACTTATTTATAACAGCATCAGTACAAGACAAATGTAAGCTATTCTAAAGACTTGTCATAAGAACCATCAAATTTGTGTTTTTACAAATAGAATAGAACTATAGCGCCATCTAGCGTCAGATACTTGTACGAGTCTTTGGAATTGTAACATTTATGTAGCCAACTACAGGTGCAATAAAAAAATTAGACTATCGTTGAAAAGTTCATTTTTCCCCAAGCATACAGCAAAGAAATCTCTTAATTGGTGTCAGAGAAAGCTTTAGAATGGACCAGTCAGTCACATGACTTGAATCCAATTGAGCCAGATTTAAAGGCAATATGTTTAGAAGAACGGCCCAAAATCTCACCTGAATGCAGCAGCCGAGTAATTTCTTAATGCAGGAAGCGTCTTGACGCCGTCATTACAAACAAAGGCTTCTCCACTAAGTATTAAATAAATTTCAGTTAGCGTGTTCAATACTTTTTTCCCCGTGTCATTCCTCTTTATTACACAGAACTTCATTTACCAACTTTAATGTTGTGAATTCTTTATATTTCCGGATTTCTGGTGAAATTTCATGTGAATAGCCTCACAGGACATATATTTATTGAAAAAAAAAATGCTGACGCATACAATACTTCTTCCCACTGTAAAACATAACAGTGATGAAGGCTGGTTGGAAGGGCCCTATGAGAATTTTTTGCCTAGGGCCCCAACAGACTCTAGAATCACCCTTGGTCATATGATTGCACTGTATAATTAATGTTAATATAAAGATTTTTAAAAAGTATTACAATACTACAATTAGTCTACAAAAAAAAAATCAATAGTACTTATATTATATGTCAAAATATTGTGGCAATACTGTCATGCAGGGGAGGAGTAATGCACAGGCTAACCTAGGCTGTATCCTAGAGGCCCACAGTATTTTTTTAAACCGTTTTATCAAATCTCAAGCATGTATTCGATTTATCTATAATAATAATTATTTATACAGTAGTAATTAGGCTACTAGTGTTACTCGATGGAGGTTTTAGCCAATTGACAAGTGCGCTACATGCATGACGGGTTAACGTCGTCCCTCCCTACTTCAATTTTAATTGCATAATCATTAACCTGCAAACAACAGATACAGGGCCTTAACCACCATAGACATTGAGGGGGTCACGCCCCCCCCCCAATCAGATATGGCCAAATGTTTAGTAGGCCATTCAGTGCTGCTAGGCTGTCTCATTCCAGCATTCAATGCTGAGAACTCTCGCCTACAAGCCTCAGAAGGACTCTTCTAGGATGAAGCCTTCCTTTGAGAAACACCCACAGCAGTTGCCAAAATGGCGTACTCAAACAAAGGAATCTTCTTTACTAAATAGGGACAAATAAAATATCAAAATGGAAATAGGCTCAGAGATATTTCTTATCAGGTCCGTGCACAGACATTTTAGGGGGCAGGTGCTCAAGCGAAAAAAAGAGCATCCCTCTCATAATTATTTATTTGAAAAACAAAAAACAAACAAACAAACAAGCAAAAAAACATAAAGTTACATATTGTAGATGTAGAACATCTTTTAATTACTTGCATATTTATTTATATGTGAAACTAAAACCGCCAGTAGGTGGCGACAAGTCACTGTCTTACTAAATGAGTCAGTGAATCATTCATTCAACAGATTCGTTCAAAACGGCTGATTCATTCATGAACGAAGCAAAAAATCACACTTCTCCGTACTCAAACTGATGCTTCCTCGTTTCCTCGCTCCTCCGTCCTCCAGCCCGTGACCCGGAAATCGATCAAAGTCAACCATCTTGAAGGACATATCAATTCTCTAATAATTGCAACCTGAGGTGTAGGATCTCCATAAAGTCTGAGGAAATTACAAGTCTGGCACTGATACACATCACCAGATGCTGGGTTTCTTTTCTGGTGATGTTCTGCCAGGTGTTTACTGCAGCTATCCTGCTTGTTCTTGGGGTGTTTTGCCTCCACCATGTGAAATGAATAATCAGTTGGATTCAGGTCTGGTGCTCGACTTGGCCATTGAAGAACATTCCATTTCTTTGCCTTAAAAATGTCTTGAGTTGCTTTTGAAGTATGTTTTGGGCCATTGCCCATCTGCACTGTGAAGTGCCATCCAATGAGTTTTGAAGCATCGGTTGAATCTGAGCAGATAATATAGGCCTATACACTTCAGAATTCATCCTGCTGTTTTTGTCAGCAGCCACATTAGCATTAAATACAAGGGAACCAGTTACACAGTGTAGCACAGATAAAAAGTGCTGTAAACTCTACACCTTTCATCCGATTCAGATGTAAATTCTGAATTAAAGTTGAAGGTCTGCATTAAACTTTATTTCATTTCAGCTCCAATATACTGTATTAGAGAAATAACAGTAACTTTATATAGATATAAAGTGAACAACTGCAATTCAGAAAAATTAGGCCTTCACGTGTTCACTTGTACAACTGTTTTATAGTACATATAGTGTGGGAAATAAGTACTGGACGCATCAACGTTGTTTTTCAGTAAATCTATTTTCAATGAGGCTATTCACATGACATTTTCACCAGACATCAGTATTACATCAAGAAATCTGGAAATATAAAGAATTCATTTCAACATTAAAGTCCATAAATAAAGTTATCTTTTTTTGTTTTCTTTTTGTCAGTTCCTGATGGAAAAGACTTCATTTTCCTTCATTGATGTTGTTTTCTGATTATTGTTTTCAATGTTACCGCTGAAAAGTCAATGAGAATGACATGGGGCCCCTTTCAGGAAGTTTCTGACTGTCATGTCATTGCAAGTTGTCCATTGTCACTGGGGTTGTCACATTTTTGCTACACATTGCTATGGAGTAAAGCTTGTCAGCCCTCAGGGGCCCGATAACGGCCTGGGGCCCCAAGCAGTTGCCTGCCTTGCCTGTTCACAAGCTACGCCCCTGCATATGACAACCGTCTGTGGTCTCCCAGTGATTTATAACATAGGCATTTAATTTACAACAAAACAAAACAAAAGAAAACATGAATGAGTACCTTCCGGTACCATAACGAAGATGAACTATATGTCGATACATGAAATTCTGGAGGGACGTCGGACGGCGTGGCGCGGGGACGTAATGACGTGTCCCCTTAATCCATCTATATTCTATAACATGAAAAACCTGAACATGAAAGGAATATTCTTAAAGCAACTCATGTAAATAACTTAATCAGAATATTGTCTTAGTCAGAATAAGATCAATAATAATTAGATTATTGCTGTCCATGTAAATGTAGTCAATGAGAAACATTAATTCATAAAAAATTAAGTGGGGAAAAAAAAAAAAAAAAAGCTTTTTATGGATTGATCTCACATGGTCCCAGTTTGGGTGAATGCTGACAGCCCCTGGATGACAGGCTTCAATAATTTCTTCACAGCCCTTCTTCACACACACACAGTTATTCCATGCAACATTATATACATTTAACAGCTTTTAAAATGCAAATGAGGCATCTACGTGTGTGTGTGTGTGTGTGTGTGTGTGTGTATACAATTTCAGAACAGCCAAAAGATATTTTTGTTTGTCTTTCTGCCAAAAAGAAAGAATACTTGTTTGATGAATTTTTTGACTCATCATTGCCCCTCAATGCTTCTTTTTGTTAGGAAACTGGGACTCACAGTGGGTTAGTGGTTAGCATGTTTGCCTCACACCTCCAGGGTGGGAGTTTGCATGTTCTTGTGCTTGTGCATGTTTGCATGTGTGTGTGAAAATGCATTTGGCCTCTTTTTATTTTATTCATTATTGCTTATAGAAAGACATGTTTCCCACACATATGTACCACAGTTCAAGTCAATCAAACCTATGGTTCATAAGGAGAAGATTTTTGTAGTTAAGGACAAATTTTCAATGTAGGGAAAAATCTATCATGGCACATATTATGGGTCCCAAAGGCTTTTTTGTTCCTGATGAGAAATAAAGCATGTATACCTATTTTCAGACATTTTGGACTGATGGGGCAGAAGGAAAATCACATCAGTATTGTATGAAAATTATCAATAATAATAATAATAATAATAATAATAATAATAATAATAACAACAACAACAACAACAACAACAACAACAACAGGTTCCTCCTGACAGAGGAGCCCTAATAATAATAATAATAATAATAATAATAATATTAATAATAATAATAATAATAGGAATACTATATACAATAAGAGAAAAAGAGGACCAAGAAAAGAAAGGGCTCCAGCCGTTCCCCAGGTACCCAGCAACGAAGACGGACTGGAAAACCGGTTCGGGAGCCGCTAAGAAAGCTGTTCCTGATGTTCTGCTCCTCCAGCAAGACCTGTGAGATTTACAGCTCAACACGCTGGATGTGAGGAGAACTGAAAGGCTGATATTAAAAAATTAACGTTTAGAGAAAGAATGTGATAGCATATTAGTTGTTTTAAATCAAATGAGAGCTGAAGCTGAGAGATTGAAGAATCGTGCTAAATACAGGAGAGCCGAAGGCATTAGGCAACTAAATCAGAGATATGGGCAAAGGCACACAGAAGAAATAAAAGAGCCGCTCGTGATTGTAAAAAAGAACCCAGACCCCCTGCCTACGTAGATGAATTAGAAAAAGTGCTAGGGCGCCTAGAGGTAAAACTGAAACGAACCAAGTAAAGCGTAACATCCTGTTTTTCTGCACACAGCTGCAACGCCAGAGTTCTAAATTTCAGTTTCTTGCATTTGTCCCTTTCTGTTAAGCCCAAATAAGGGCATGCATCCTGTTTCTCTACAGATAACTTGAAAACGACAACACCTAACCGAATTCTGTGAACTTGTGAAAGTGGTGGTTTTGTGGGCTAGCCTGGACCCTGGCGCTCAAAACTACACTCAAAAAAATGTATAAATATTGAGGAGTGTTTAGTTGCCAATTTCTCGGGTGAAGACTTATTCATTTTAATTTCTTCTTAAAAGAAAACCATTATCAGACTCAGCGTAGTCTACGGTTGTTCTTTATTTTTCTTTATATTCTGAGTTAAGATATTTGTAATCCTTTTGTTCTTTAATAAACTGAAGTGCTTATAAAGGGCAATTCATATACTTACTTCAAGAGTGAATTCCTTTGTTACCAACTTCTTCAGAGAAAGAGAAAGCACGTCAAGGGTTCTCGAGCCCAGCGGCACGAAGAATCCACTTCCTGAGAAGGTAAGATGGAATAATTCTACAAGCTCTATCAGCTGTATGACAGTGTAGTTTGTAGAAGACTAAAAACTGAGATACGGAATTCCCAGGAAAACTCATCATGCTGTACGTTATGAAACGGAAAGTCCATCCAGGGTTACTTTGTAATCAGAAAACTTACTTCTAGCTACACGTGGTCCTAGTACAAGTACTTCTATCTTATCAGAATGTTGGATGTTGGATGTTAATAAGCATCCAACATCTAATGTATTTTACACATTCCTCAACTTTATTAAGCTGCTGTCTGTCGTCTGGCTTTGTTGAAACATATAACTGTGTATCATCAGCATAACAGTGGAAGCTAATTCCATGTTTGCAAATAATTTGACCTAGAGGTAGCATATATAAAGTAAAAAGCAGTGGGCCTAAAACAGAACCTTGTGGAACACCAAATGACCAAACGACCTAAATAAGATGCTTAAAATAGTATGTGATCTTTCCCAGACGTCTTCTAGACAATTTTGTGTGCTGACTGGGATATTTGTAAACCAAATATTTATTTGTGAATTGCAAAAATAATTGTGCATTTGTGGATCATATTTTATAATCGTGTGAATTCGATTAATTACCATTCGTGAATTTGTTATTTGAGAGTTAAAAACATTCTGACAATGACAGCACGGTGTTTCTGTAGAACCACACCTGTCGGCAAATCCATGAGTTTATAATTTACAGTACAGACACATCACGTCCTACATGGTACACGGACACACCCTTCATGTGACCATGGAGAGATAGGCACAGGGATGGGCACAACACATAACTGTCAGGATTCAAGCTTGACAGTGCAAACGCTTTTCAGTTGAATCAATCGGGAGCTCATCCCTTTAACCTAATTGATTTAATTTTAATTCTACAGGTACATATTTTATTAAGAGTGATATTATATTAAGCTACTGGATTTTACTGAGTAAGGTCAACTTTGAGGTTCTACTAGGAAACGCACTATTATTATTACTATAAACGCACTTTATTCCAGCTACTGGAATAAAGTTGGTTGGACGTTCGATATTGGTGGATATGCGGAAATTAAGGGACTGTCTCTAAAGTTACATACGACATTGTTATAGACGTTTCTAACTTCAATAGCATTTGAAGGGAATGACTTACAGTCATATAACCAACTGTTCAGTGTTCATCTAGGTGTCAGGTATGATGCACACCTTTTAGATTTTTGTTATTTATTAAAATAAACTATTAAATCATATATAAATATTTCCATGTATTTTATTACTGCATGGGCTCATACACACAATATACCATAATTTAAAGCTCAATAGCATTTGAAGGGAATGACTTACAGTCACACAACCAACTGTAGAGTGTTCATCTAGGTGTCAGGTATGATGCACACCTTTTAGATTTTTGATATTTATTAAAATAAGCTATTAAATCCATCCATCCATCCATCCATCCATCCTCTATACCGCTTATCCTTTTCAGGGTCACGGGGAACCTGGAGTCTATCCCAGGGAGCATCGGGCACAAAGCGGGGTACACCCTGGACAGGGTGCCAATCCATTGCAGGGCACAATCACTCACACACTCACACACCCATTCATACACTGCGGACACTTTGGACACGCCGATCAGCCTACCATGCATGTGTTTGGACTGGGGGAGGAAACCGGAGTACCCGGAGGAAACCCCCGCAGCACGGGGAGAACGTGCACACTCCACACACACAGGGCCACGGTGGGAAGCTATTAAATCATATGTAATATTGCCATGTATTTCATTACTGAGTACGCCCATACACAAAATATACCATAATTTAAAGCTCAATAGCATTTGAAGGGAATGACGTTCAGTCACACAACCAACTGTAGTGTTCATCTAGGTGTCAGGTATGACGCACACCTTTTAGATTTTTGATATTTATTCAAATAAGCTATTAAATCATATGTAAATTAGATATGAATTTCACTACCAGATGGGCCCATACACAAAGTATACAATTATTTAAAGCTCAGTAGCATTTGAAGGGAATGATGATCCTCATTTTAGGATGCTAGTTCTGTGGGTGAGATTTCAGGTGTTAATTTTGCTCGTATTTTTTTATCTGGCAACCAAGATGGCGGCGCACACCGTTGCTGCGGCTCACGGCTCTCCTTTCCAGTGCTCTTTTTCATTGTTTTTGTATTATTTCTTTATTATTTGTTTGAGCATTATCGATTCCACGAACATCCGCTATACAAGTCAGAACCTTATGGATATTGGGGATCAACACCGCATACCTATTACGAGAATGTTTCATCACACGCACAACATCCCAGACGACATAGCGAGATTGCCGGGCTCTCCGTGGATTGTTGTCGGGTCCAGAAGGCGGCGCAGACGGCGGAGGGAGAGGAAGCAAAAGCGGGGATGCAGGTCCGGTATTATGCTAAGGCTAAGAAAACAACCACACAAGCCACCTTTAACGAGCCTGTTTCTCTCCAATGCCAGATCCCTAGTGAATAAAATCGACAACTTGGAATTACAACTAGCTGGAAATCGCTATGTTCGCGACTGCTGTGTTTTGATTATTACTGAAACCTGGCTTCATCCGAGGATACCCGATGCTAGCATGCAGCTAGCAGGTCGTACTATGCTTCGCTGGGACAGGACTGAGGACTCCGGTAAGAGCAGAGGGGGGGGGCTCTGTATGTATGTGCATGAGAATTGGTGTAACAACGGAACAATGATAGACAAACATTGTTCCCCTGACCTCGAGTACATGTCCGTAAGATGTCGGCCCTTTTTTCTACCGAGAGAGCTTACAGTGGTGATTATCACGGCTGTGTATATTCCACCTGATGCCAATGTGAACACGGCGCTCTCTCTCCTGTTGAACACCATAAACGAGCAGCAGAGGGCTTACCCAGACGGTGTTCACATAATTGCAGGAGACTTTAATAAGGCGAACTTGAAGACTGTACTCCCGAAATTCTATCAACATGTTAAGTGTTTTACTAGAGGGGCGAACACTTTGGATCATGTTTACTCCAACATCAAGCACGCGTATAGAGCCATACCTCTCCCCCACCTCGGCCAATCAGACCATCTCTCCCTCCTGCTCTCCCCTGCCTACACCCCCCTCAGACGCAGTGTCACGACCACTATAAAGACTGTTACCACCTGGCCTGATGATGCATTCTGCAAACTACAGGACTGCTTCGAACAGACAGACTGGGATTTGTTTGAACATCAAGAGCTAGAAACATTAACAGGAACGGTACTGGACTACATCAAGTTCTGTATCGGAAATGTGACTGTGGAAAAAAACATCCGGGTTTTCCAAAACCAGAAACCATGGATGACCAAACAGGTCTGCACACTACTCAAAGCCCGCGACGCTGCCTTCAGGTCTGGTAATAGAGCTCTGTACAGAGCTGCCCGTGCCAACCTGAAAGGCGGTATTAAGGAAGCTAAGGCGGCCTATAAGAGGAGCATAGAGTCCCACCTGTCCAGCAAAAATAAACGGGAGGTGTGGCAGGGTATACAGAACATCACAAACTACAGAGGCCGTGAGGCGACAACAGGAGTCCTGAGTGCGATTCTGGCAGAAGAGCTAAATTGCTTCTTCGCTCGCTTTGAAACATCACAACAACAGCACTCATCTGCTCCAGCCCCACCTCCACCCTCATCTGGCCCCCGTACCAGTCCAGCCCTGCCTCCATCCCCTTCTGGTTCCTGCACCACTCTACTTACTGTGAGGGAACACGATGTTAGACGGATGTTTCTGGCAGTGAACCCCAGGAAGGCTGCTGGCCCAGACGGTGTACCTGGTAACGTGCTCAGATCATGTGCCCACCAGCTTGCCCACATCTTTACCAGAATTTTCAATCTCTCCCTGGCCCAAGCAGTCATCCTGCCCTGCCTAAAATCAGCCACAATCATTCCAGTGCCAAAGAAATCGCCCACCACTAGCCTGAATGATTATCGTCCTGTAGCCCTCACTCCAGTTATCATGAAGTGCTTTGAGAGATTGGTTCTTCAGCACATCAAGGACTACCTCCCCCCAGATTTCGATCCTTTTCAATTTGCTTATCGTGCAAACAGATCCACAGAGGATGCTATCGCCGTAGCTGTCCACTACGTGTTGAGACATCTTGAGCAGCAACAGAGCTACGTACGGATGCTTTTTGTGGATTACAGTTCGGCTTTTAATACAATAATTCCGGACATTCTCGTCACCAAATTGGTCACCCTTGGTCTCCCCCGCCTCACGTGTGCCTGGATAAAGGACTTTCTGACCAACCGGTTCCAGACAGTGAGACTCGGGCCCCACCTCTCCTCCACTCGCACGTTGAGCACAGGTTCTCCACAGGGCTGTGTGTTGAGCCCCCTCCTGTACTGTCTCTACACATATGACTGTAGACCAGTCTACAACAATAATATTATTATCAAGTTTGCTGACGACACCACAGTGGTCGGACTTATCTCAAAAGGAGAGGAGGCAGCCTACAGAGAGGAAGTCCTAAACTTGGCAGCCTGGTGTTCAAAGAACAACCTGACTCTAAACACCAAGAAAACCAAGGAACTTATTGTAGACTTCAGAAAACACAACACGGAGCTGGCCCCCCTCTTCATCAATGGGGAGTGTGTAGAGAAGGTCCACACCGTCCGGTTTCTTGGCGTCCTTATCTCTGCTAACATCTCCTGGACGGACAACATCACAGCGGTCATCAAGAAGGCTCAAACGCGGCTACACTTCCTGAGGGTTCTCAGGAAGTACAATCTGGACTCCAATCTGCTGCTGATCTTCTACCGCTCGTCCGTCGAGAGCTTGCTGACATACTGTATCACGGTGTGGTATGGTAGCTGCACCGCAGCAGACAGGGAGAGGCTTCAGAGGGTAGTAAGAGCAGCACAGAAGATCATTGGCTGCCCTCTCCCCTCCCTGATGGATATTTATACTTCCCATTGCCTCAGCAGAGGAAAAACTATCATTAAGGACAGTTCTCACCCTGGCTTTGATCTGTTCAATCTGTTGCCCTCAGGGAGACGTTACAGGTGCATCAAAACAAGGACTAGCAGATTTAAGAATAGTTTCTTCCCAAAAGCTATTACCATGATAAACAAACACATGTACTGAGTCCACAGCATATGTATATATTGTCTCAAACTGTGCATTTCATAGTACCTCCGCCATCCACCCTAATATCTATCTATCGTGCATATATCTTGCATATATTGTATATCTTGTTTATTTATTTTGTTTATTTATCTTATTTATTTATCTGTGTATTATCTGTTTATTCTTCTTGTGTATTGAATGTATATGTTTGCACGGAACAAAAAGGAGTGGCTCTTAATTTCATTGTACATGTGTATAGTGACAATAAAAGGCATTCATTCATTCATTCATTCATTTTTCTCATTTGTAAGTCGCTTTGGATAAAAGCGTCTGCTAAATGAATAAATGTAAATGTAATTCCTGTGAGAGTCCTTTTCCTCAGAGAGCAGTTCTCTCTAGGGTCAGACATCTTGGAACCAGTCTTACAGTTTTCCCCCCTTGGCCCCATGGGCTATCCACATGAGTCCTTGTGGGGTCATTATATTCTGTGTATGAGATGTACGAGATGTTTGCGTTGTTGTCCCAGATGACAATATACCTGGGCAGTTCTGGTCCACCTCTGTGCTCAACTAGAATGAGGATGCCATGTAGTATGTCCAGGAATGTGATGAGAAGGCCGGTGTTGAAAGGACCAAGGTTGGCATGGTGATGGAGAATGCCTTGCTGGTTAACATCTGCTCACATGGTGATATTCCCTCCATGCTGTCCAGGGACATTCACAATGGCATGGTTGGCAATAATGTTCTGTCCCCATTACCTTTTTGATTAGGTTGAAGCCAGCCTCATCAATGTAAATATAAACGGGGAAGTGGTAGCTCAGTGGTTAAGGTGTTGGACTTCTGAACGGAAGGTCTTGTGTTCAAATCTGTAATATTTGTATATACTCATTACACTGTTCTTTAACCTTCTGAGAGTTTTGCTCAAATGCCATTGTCATATCACAGCAAACCAGGGACTGCCTATTAACATGGCCACCATGGACTACAGCTCCCAAACCAACACAGACACATTCACCCTCTCCGGAATACTAATAATACAAACCTGTTTCTAACTACATACCCACCCACCCACACACACACACACACACACACACACACACACACCATCCTTTAAAAGAGAATGTTCATCTACACAGACTTTACAAAGTATATGCAGAGTTGGATCTTTCTATATCAAGCCATTGATTGTTACTGATTCTCTGGTTTTTGATTCTGTTTTGCTCTCGACTATGATTCTCTGTCTATCTTCATCCAGTCTGTTTGTTGGATCACCTGACCCTTCCTTGTCTAACATTTATTATTTTTGCTCAACATATTGGACATAAAAACATAATGAGTTATTTACTCATTAATGCTGTCTTATCTGCATTTGTCTCCATCTGATCCTCCATTATATGACAACAATCCTTTAGACCTTTTTAATCTGGATTTGGTTGAGCTGTAATACACGGTCCAATGTAAACAGGCCCAGCCGGTTAATGTTATTGAATATTGTGTTGTCTGCAATTATGTGTTTCTGGATTGCTTGGTGTAATGGTATTGTTTGTCACCAACCTATTCACATTAGCAGTTTCCGCTCTGGTGTGAATGCCGTTGTCTTCCACCATAGCCTAGATGTCTCTCAGTCCTGCAGAAGATCCACAAATAGGATAGGATCGGTTACAATAAGCTACAATAATCTCTTAATAATAATTATAATAATAATTTCTTTCAATTTGAAATGACATTACTGTAACACTGGCCATCAATCACTGAGAGAGAGAAATAGTTTGTATATATTGTAACCGTAGTTTTGACAGGTATAGGTCAAAGGTCAAAAAGATACACATTCTAACTCTCTATATCTAGATCAAAGGTCATGATCATAAAAATATGAATAGTTATGTTAAATCTGGATCACATCCATTCGTGACCATACATGGTGCGGCCATGTGTGTTTTTCCGCCCCACACACGTTGCACACATGGTCCTTCTTTTCACATAGAATATGAAACTCTCTGTGGTAGGTCATAAAAATATATATAGTTATGTTAAATCTGGTTCACATCCAAATCGTGACCATACCTGGTACGGCCATGTGTTCCCCGACCCCCCCCCCACCCCACCCCACCCCACACACACACAAGTTGCACACTCATGTTTTTTCTAACACTCTGTGGTAGGTCATAAAAATATATATAGTCATGTTAAATCGGGTTCACATCCATTCGTGACAGAAATGTTGCTAGTTATGCTAAATAGGGGTCCCATCCATTCCTGACACAAATGTTACTATACATGGTACGGCCATGTGTATCACACATCCAAACAAAAATATGACGCACACAAATGCACTTTATTTTCACATTATTTAAAAAGAATTTAAGTGTTATGTACTAAATTACCATAATTATGAACACAAGTTGTTAAGTTGACAATTATTTTTAAAATTATGTTTCTCCATTTAGATTGTCTGCAGTAGAATGCAGTCTTTTAAACCAGGAAAAATTACTGCCTTTAAGTTTTATAACAATAGTAAGTAAAATCCAGCGTGATTTACATTACAAATCTCATACGTAACATCTCTGCAGGATTTATAGACGTTAAAGCACTGAATAAAATGAGCAATATAGACAAAAAATAAACACTCTGTGTCTACTACTTTTATCTCTCATAGAACTGTCCACAGTCCAAAGGCTGTGGAGCTCGAAGGCTACGTGTGCGAATGACAAAAGATTTTTAAAAATAAAATAAAAAATGTATCAATACATGAAATTAGATTACACAATGTAGTTGAGGTTTACATGAATAAGCAGAAATGTAATCATGCTTATCTTTCCTATAGCACAAATGAAAAGCCCTCTCTAGATGAACAGATTTGTCAAATGAAACTTTTTCCTTCTTTTCCACTGCTACGGTAAACTAAAGAGTGGATATTCAAATGACACTGCTAAATATGACTAGCATTAGCTACGTGTACTAGTGCAAAATAGTCCATCAAATGTATTAGCCGGTGTAGCCTATACACGAGTCCACTATCGGTCATATCGCAACTGAGAACATGCCCCAAATTCATTGCTTTAGTAGAATTTAATGGTAAGTGAAATGATAATCACATTGTAATGTACTTAGTATTTGTTCAGTCTACAGGTCCTCTAACACGCTGTTAAATGAATAAATGTAAATGTACTACAACGCAAATTTTGTTTTAAATCAATTAACGCAGAAATTACACACAATTTTAAGTTGATGTAATTATCAACATTATTATGTCAACACAACTCATCAAAATAATGTGTACGACTTAAAATATTTAATTAATTCAATAAGTTAGAATTTTTATCTTGCAACCCCACATTAAATTTAGATTGTGGGGGTTTGTTTTGTATAGCTCCGCTGTTAGAAAATACACGATGGTTGAATGTGAACATAAATGAGCAGAATGTAAGCTTGTGAAATAAATTAAACTTTATTGATTGCACTTTTTGAGAAAATGGCATGACTTTGAATAAAAATTTACTGAAATAAATACTCTAAAACATTGATATACCTGAAGAAATGTAAAAAAAGAAAAAATAATAAAAAAATACTTTTTACATACCTTCTAAATAGGTCCCTTTAGGAGGTAAACGTTTTAAAGACGGTGTTTTATAAGAAACGCGCATATTACATGCCTTCTAAACCTAACCCTTTAGGATGTAAAATGTTTAAAGTGCTGCTTAAAAGAATCGAGAGTTTTGTTTAAACTAGAAGACACATTTTCCGGGGAATGTCTTGTAGGCCTATACACAGTGTCCTACACATCTGAAGTGTGTGTGTATGTGGGTGTGGGGGGTGTGCGTGCGTGTGTGTGGGTGTGTTAGACAGAGAGAGAGAGAGTCATGTGTTTCCTGGGGGTTTGCTGACCAGACTGCTTACAGTGTGTTTATGTTAATGAATTAAGGGACGAGTCGTGTGTTTCAGGGTTTAACGATCCCTACCAATGTGTACATTTGTGGTTTAAGTGAATCTTTGTTTCTGAAATTACTTCTGTGGTAATTATCAGTTTGTGTAACTAATCTAATCTAATCTAAAATACTAGACCTGGTGACTGAATGTGGTAGATGTATTAGAATTTTGGACATGTTATGCATGTGTAGCTCCCTATGTGTATGATCTATGTGTAATCCTTCTGTCAAGAAATGAGCAGACTGAGGTTTGTGAAATAATTGAACTGTTTATTGGCTACGTTGTTGAGAAAAACACTGTGATGTGTAAAACATTTCTACAGTCCTTCAAGGCTGTATGATGTCGTTGTTCTCTTTTACTGAAAGAAAGGTCAAAACCATCGGTGTTATTCGTTGTGGAGACTGAAGTGACAATATGTCTGAAGAAAATGAAAATAT
Organism: Ictalurus punctatus; assembly: GCF_001660625.3. Lineage (NCBI taxonomy): Eukaryota > Metazoa > Chordata > Actinopteri > Siluriformes > Ictaluridae > Ictalurus > Ictalurus punctatus. The sequence goes on from NC_030421.2 coordinate 33,437,340, forward strand.
GTATTACATATCCTACCTTCTAACCAGGTTATTTTAAGGGTGAAAAACCTTTTTTAAAGATGATGTTTTAAAAGAATCGTGCATTTTGTTTAAATTATAAACGAGATTTCAGAAAATGGTTCGCCAACGAGGATACTTACACAGAACTATCGCTAAATACATAAGCTTTTGTCTATGCTTTGACATCCCGTGTCCCAGCAGTACATTTATGACCTCTGATGACCATGTGGGTGTGTGGGGGTGGGTGTGAGAGAGAGAGAGAGACACACAGGTGTTCTTTCGGGGGTTTTGCTGACCAGAATACTTACAAATGTGTTTGTTAACGAATTAAAGGGAGTCGTGTGTCTCAGTGTTAAAATAGTGGTTAAGACGTCGTAGTTAAAACACAGAAGAAACTCTGCAACTATCTGTTACTATGTCTGCTCCGAGAAATCCTAATACCCTTAGAAGATTGCTGTGTATTCACCAACAAGAGGACCTGTTGAAATGAGAGAGGACCTGACTTTTGCTACAAAAAAAAACAAAAAAAACCAAGAGGTTAGATTGACAATTTATTAATGAAGGTAATGTAAAGACGTTGTTGTTTAACCCTGAGCAGGGCGTCAACAGCTCCAAAGATCGTGTCTTAAGTCCGAGGGTTTAGTTAGGAGGTAGAAAAACATTTAAAGATGACGTTTTAAAAGAAACAAGTGTTTCATCCTTAATGGTAAAAAAGAAAAATGGTTGTACTCCAATATGAAATAAAACGGTGGAGACACACTGAGTACATTTCTGTTCCACAGTCTATAAGGATCCCCAAACTTCATGTAGTGTGGAAAAATATATACACCCTCCGTGACTACGTTACTTAAGGTTTAAACATTATTATTTTGTGATGGCAGCAAGACAAAACGGTTGTGCATTTGGTATGTGGTGATTTTAGAATAAGGCCCCAAATGTCAAATATGTTTGTGTATGGTTTCGTCAGGCAAAGATCACGATGGTACGGAAAGAGTATACAACAGTAATTGGGGTGATCTAATGCTTAGGACTTGTACAGTATTTCAGCTCGGGAACGTCCCACCATGGCGTTCAGAGAGGCGTTATCTAAGGTACACGTATATATGATATAGATCAGATCACCAGTCTGTCTTTACCCAGTCCTGATCTGGGGGTGGGTGGGATGGGGATAACAGTTCAGGCATATTTCCAACAGAACAGAATATTAGACATTTAGTGTAAAATAGTGAAAGAAAAAAAAAAATCTCTGAATCATTTCAGTGAAAATAGTGGTCCATATTTAATGCATTATATTAGAAATGATAGTACAGCATTTGTTGATCAGTTACCAACTCATACTTTATAATAATTTGTTTAGGAGCATCTGAATCTGGCAAATAATTTTTATTGCATTTAGGCATATGTAGGCTGTATGCATCCTGCTCTGCTAACCAGTTTTTTATTTCAGTATCATTAGCTCTTTTACCTATTTTCTCAACAATAGCTCTTCAGAATACTTTGGCTCGATATGTAATCAGACTCATTTATATAGCGTGTGGGAGGAGTCTTGGGGAGGTGGAGTTTCTGATCAAGAATAGTATATTGACGATCTCAGAATAAGACTTCTTCTAGCCTTATTTTTATTTGCATCATTTCTTTGTCTCTTCCAGTTTTTTGGAATAATTCATCGATTTGCCGGAAGTAGCGTTGCAAATCGTGCCAGCTGGTTCGGTCATACCTCACTTCACAATTCTCTTTGTTATCAGAGGCGTTGTCACCGGTTAATACAGCAGCACAGTGCAGTGAAACTTGGTTCTTGGAGAAATTTGTTGCTCTGATACAGTATTTGCATTGAAGAGACGTACTGTTCCATTTACGTCTGTACACATACGGGGAAAAGAAGTCCATTCTAACAATGTAGTCAAAATCCTTGCACCATTTTCTGAACTTTTTCCAGTCACCTTTGTTAAAAGTTACGTTCTCTGTAGCACGGCTCCAGTGGATGTGTCCCGGGACCGAGACCTTGAAAAGCAAAACGGTTCCTTTTTCTGCATCAGGACAAACATCAGCCATGTTGTAAGATCGCACACGTTGTTCTAAGTACAGAGTATTATAAAGCCTAGAGGGATGCTCGACTTTTATAAGCAAGTTCGTATGCATGCGTTTGTCTGTACATGCACGTGTGTGTGTGTGTGTGTGTGTGTTTGTGTGATATTTTTGTTTGGATGTGGGATACACATGGCCGTACCAGGTATGGTCACGATTTGGATGTGAACCAGATTTAACATAACTATATATTTTTTCATGACCTACCACAGAGTGTTAGAAAAAACATGAGTGTGCAACTTGTGTGTGTGTGTGGTGGGGGTTGGGGGGGCGGCGGGGGAACACATGGCCGTACCAGGTATGGTCATGATTTGGATGTGAACCAGATTTAACATAACTATATATATTTTTATGACCTACCACAGAGAGTTTCATATTCTATGTGAAAAGATGTACCATGTGTGCGCAACGTGTGGGGCGGAAAACATATGGCCGCACCATGTATGGTCACGAATGGATGTGATCCAGATTTAACATAACTATTCATATTTTTATGATCATGACCTTTGATCTAGATATAGAGAGTTAGAATGTGTATCTTTTTTACCTTTGACCTATACCTGTCAAAACTACGGTTACAATATATACAAACTATTTCTCTCTACTGAGTAACATAGCCCTAGTGATATGTCGGACTGCAGTATACTACAGTATACATAAGTAAAGAGTATAATCAAGATGGTAGGTGACTTACTGGTTGTAAGGTTGAGTTCTGAATGTACGGATGATAGATACAACCGTGTAGATCAGAGGTGTCCAATCTTATCCGGAAAGGGCCGGTCTGTGTGCAGGTTTTCATTCCAACTATGCAGAAGCCACACCTGAGTCTATTAAAAGCCAAGATCAACTGACTAAACAGGTGGAATCAGGCTCCTGCTTGGTTGGAATGGAAACTTGCACCCTTACCGGCCCTTTGCGGATACGATTGGACACCCCTGGTGTAGAGGCTCAGGTTGGGGTGAACTCTCTGCCCTGCCTATACTCAATCCATGGTTGAACACATGGTCAACCAATGTGGCCCTGATCTGAGACAACTTTCCATGCTCATCCTCATCCTCATCTTACTCTTAGTCATTCACCACTAAAACTATTATTTGACCAGTCGCTATCTAAACATATCAGAATGGCCTCAAATTTTCAAAAAACATTATCAAATTACATTTGGTACTCCTTATCAACTCTCCTTCCTCGTGATTTGTCATTCACGAACAAGGGAACTGTATTTGAAGCGTAACAACCCAAATGCATGATAAGACATAAAATGTGTATGACCCAGTGAGTAGCATAGCTTGACCAGAACTCAGTAGTTATTTGTCATACGTGTAAAATCATGTAGCCCTGCACAGCCTATAGTTTGTATAGTGTGGATCAAGGGATCTCAAACATTTTATAATCTGGACTATTTTCACAAAACCTCTCAGTACAGTAAAGTATTTCATGAACAGTATTTAAATACAATTACAAGGATGTGTTAAAAATGTTAAAAATGTGATGCATTGTTCATTAAAACAAAAATAATCATAGCCCAAGACTCACTGTTAAAAGGATTAAAGGATCTGCTGCTACCGTCTTGGTGCCAGATACCACAGCACACCTTCTGAGATCTTGTAGAGTCCATGCCTCGATGGATCTGAGCTGTTTTAGCTGCACAAAAGAGGCCTACACAATATTAGGCAGGTAATTTTAATATTACGGCTAATCGATGTAAGTGATATTACTGCGCTTCAAGGTACCATCTACAGGCACATGAAATAACTGCTGGACCTTTTAATGTGGAACGAAAAATCCAAATAACATGTACTCCATGTAATTAAAAGTGATGCCTAGAACTAATGGGTTTTTCTGGTTACAAAAAAAGTACATAATTCACTATATGTGCATGTAAGTTGTATTTTTTCTAAAAAATGCAAAGGACACTTTGCTTAATAATGAAATGTATTTTCTCACTTAATTCTCATGCATATTTATACATATAATGTGCATGGGATGGAAATGTCACCTATTTGGTTGAATGGCTCAGAACAACAATGTAGCCCCAGTTGCAGTGAGAATAAGATGTGTGTTCCACTGCCATCTCCATGTCTGAGTCGGTTTTGTTGTCCTTTTCTTCATGTCAGGTTGTGAAAATTGTCCACTGTAAGTTTAACTGATTGTAAACTGGCATTCTGTACTCTGATCATAGAGATCTCAGCCATGATGGGACACAGGGCAAAATTTGTGGTCATCTTTATTTTGTTGGCACTATCAGGGTTTATGTTGCTTATCTCCAACATCAAATCTCTGGAGGTGAGTATAGCTCTTTAAGACCCATGTCCAGACAGGCAGCACATTGTTGTTGCAATTGTACTGCAGCTGGACTATTTCCTCCAATTAGAGTATCTCTGAATGCTGTTTTGATTGTATGTGCAATTCAAATGTCTCTCTTTTCATGGTTTGTAGAATTTTAGAGGGCTGGTCATTTTCACCATCAGTGAAATCCAGAAGAGCGTCCATTCAGTCTTTCAGCCCACTGAAATCTTGTTGCCACTGGAGGTAAACCACACATACTGTGCACACCTTGGCCCGGAGCTCACAGCAGAAGAGGCCAAAGAAGAGAGATCTCTGCTCAATTCCATTGCATGGCCTGGTCCCTTGGTGCAAGGCCTTCCTGTGGAGTTCAGCAGCGACCCTGCCAAGAGCTACTTTGTGATCCAGGGCCCAGCAGAGCAACGTGTAGGTGGTCAGCTTGTGGTTGAAGTCCATGTGCAGAACTTCCAAGGTCTGCCTAAGAAGCATGGTGGAGATTTCCTGATAGCCCGGCTGCATTCACCCAAGCTTGGCGCTGGGGTTGCAGGGAAGGTGCATGACCACAAAGACGGGAACTATACAGTGCTGTTCCCACTACTGTGGGCTGGTGTAGTGCAAGTGGAAATCACAATGGTGCACCCCAGTGAGGCAGTCGCGGTGCTCAAGAGATTTCAGAAAGAACAACCTGACCGAGTGTTTTTTAAAAGCCAGTTCCGTTCTGGTGCCCTCTCAGACTCCACTGAGTGCAATGTGTGCCTGCCGCTCAACCAAAAGCCATTCTGCAACTACACTGACCCTTTAACTGGAGAGCCCTGGTACTGCTACAAACCCAAAATTCTAGGCTGTGACACACGAATACAACATCATATAGGAGGATATAGGACCGACGGCATTACGGAATATGATGAAATGTTCTTCCAGAGGTAAGTTAGCAGTGGGGTGTACTTGAAGAAATCTTGAATTTTCATTATCCAAAAAATAATAATAAAAAAAACAATTACAATCAGTTATAGTTAAAATGCAGCACTACACAGAATAAAAGTACCAAACTGTAGGTTTTTTCTTTAGGGGTGTAAATCTCAAAGTTCGTATACCTGCATCAGTGACGGACCAAGTGACTGTATTACCTGAAGCACCAGGTAAATTTATTATTAAATCTCTAGGTCATACAACATTGTTTAATATTATTCCTTCCTATCTTGTATTATGCATTGTGTGAATTTTAAATGGAAAAATGTTTAAGAAATTAAAACCTAATTGCAGCTACATAGCAATTATGCGGCATATGGCAGCTGAAAATATTGAAGTAGTCCTGAAATATACTGTGTACATTACAGTAATCTCTGAAACTTCATTTATGTTTTATTGTTGATGAATTTTTCTTTTCATCACCAAAAAAAAAAATCAGTCTTTGTTGTTGTTTTTCTCTCAAAGGACAAATTAAATTAAATTACACTGCTGCTGGATATTACTATCATGATGCCTGGAGGCCTTTGAATGGTGCAGTAATGCGCGAGTTTCCTGATTCAGCAGCCATAACACAGTGTCTTAGAGGGAAGATTCTATACATGTTTGGAGATTCCACTGTGCGGCAGTGGTTTGAGTACCTCACTGCATTTGTTCCTGGTAAGAGCAGGTTATTAATCTATTATTAATCCCTGTCTTTCTGTTTTAACACATTTTTTCTATTTCGTTTGAGCTAATTTGCTCAGGCATTTATGTTTCATCCACTTTTTTCATCTGTGTTTCCTCATGTTTCACCCAACACCATGATTCCCTCAACTTCAGAGTTCAACACTCACAGCCCTAAAAGAGTGGGGCCATTCATGGCTGTGGACTTCAGAAACAACATACTGATGCACTTCCGTCTTCATGGGCCACCCATCCGCTGCAACCCTGTTTTCACTTCAAAGCTGCGGTACGTAGCGAATGAGCTGGACAGGATCCAGGGTGGGCCAGATACAGTGGTTTTCGTGAGTGTGTGGGCTCACTTTAACAATTTACCTATTGAGATGTATATACGCCGCCTCAGGCACATCCGGAAAGCATTGGTTCGTCTGCTGAACCGTGAGCCAGATACTTTGGTGGTGATTCGTACTCCCAACCTGCACAGTATAATGTCAAATAAAGGTCTGTACGGCAGTGAATGGTACTATCTACAGATTGATGCTGTGCTGCGTGCCATGTTCCGAGGACTCAATGTGCAGCTGCTGGATGCCTGGGAGATGACGCTGGCCCACCACCTCCCACATAACATGCACCCACCTCCCATCATCATCAAAAATGCTATGAACTTGATCCTCTCCCACATCTGTGGGGACGGGAAAAATAGTTAATAAAAAGGCTAACATTTTCCAATTGTAATGATAAAGTAGGTGGAGCTCTAGGGCTAAATCAGTTGACACTCTTGAGAATGAAAAAAATCTTGCTTTAGAGATGCTTCACACATCAGTGATTAAATTTGATTGAATCTACTTTTGAAGGTAATTCAGAGAATAAGCACACTTAAGGAAGTTTAAAATAAGGTGGAGCAAGTAATTTAATCAAATCTGTACAGTATGGTCCAAAAATGTTTACTTTACTTCATTATAAAATAAATGAAAAGGAAGCTCACACTGGAAATATAGGACTGTGTTAAAAGTTGAGATACAATTGCAGGTAAATCTATACAATGCTGTTTAACAATTCACAGGTAACTATGCGGGAACTAAGCAGGTCACAGATAATTCTTCATTAACAGTTATCTTACTCCAAATAACTATTAAGAACTAGAAAGTTTGACTTGTTAAAAGCTATAGCTCCTCAGCCATATGCATGGAAATGCATATTCTGATTTGACATTAAACATCAAAAATTAATGATACGACATTTTGCTAGTATGTAAAATAAAAATTTTTAAAAATTGTTTGCAAATATATGGAGTGATCATATGGAGATAAATTTGTGCCAAATAAATATACCATTTCGCAAACACAATCTGCTTTGAAAGGAAAACTCGACTCTCAAACAAACAGAAAGCGGTTTTCTCACAAATGCGTCGGCTTGTTTTCTCACAAACACAGCTAAACAACTTCCTCTTCCAAACCAACCGATCTGTGAATTTACACTAGTCTCCTGGGAGAAGCATTACATTACATTACACCACAATAGAGTACAGTAAATAGTTATATATTTAAAAAAATCATATTTTTATTTCAATTTTTATGCAAAGAAATAACAATAGTGCTTAGACACCGCTTTCAATCACACACATACAATACACAGGCTATAATTCCAAGCAATTGTATACGCATGAACAGTAACAGTGGCCAGTGCCAAGAACAAGAAGAAAAAAAGGAATATCCGATGATCAGGGCTGGTTATATCCTGTCAATCAAAAGAGGGCGGGGAAACACATTGATTCCGTGCTGTGTATAAAGAAGATGTCTCTTGTGTGGAATGACGACAAAACTGCAGTTTGCAATCTCTGCACTGCTAAAATTTTACACCGGAAGTGAGCAGCAGTGACGCTGGGTTGAGTCTAATTTTTTTTAGCTACTCGCTGCTGAATTAAAGGGCCAGTACACCGTTGAAATGAAGATGAGTGACAAAAAAGAAGTATATATTACACAGAAAAATATATTTGAAGTGTAGTACATTTGCTATGCAGTTAATGTTAATACGAGTTAATATCATCAAAAAAAGGTTTATATTAGTACTATATATGACCAGTTTGATTTTCAGTGATGAAGTAGAAGTGCTTGTGTTTGTGGTGAGTGAATGTGAGACTAACAGGTTTTTTACAATTCAGTCGATGTTAATATGAATTAGTAACATTCAATAAGTTAAGAAATCTTACTTTAATCTTCAGAATTTAGTTAATGTGTTAATGTGAATTAGAGAAACAACTTGTTGAAATGGTGAGAATAAAGTTTTATTTGCATTTCTTTCAGAATTGTGGAATTAATTATTATTAATTTAAAAGAAGGCATAAAAGGCAGAACTATCGGTATCGGCCGATATTGCCCTGAATAATAGGTTATCGGTATCGGCTGATCTCTAATATATATATATATATATATATATATATATATATATATATATATATATATATATATATATATATATATATATATATATATATATAGTCTCTTAATGAATATGCAATAAATGTTATGCTTATTGATAATGATTGTTTTTACACGTGGCAATAAGAAAATATCATTTGGGGGTGCTGGCTTGGACCCAGAATACAAATTAGCCAGGGGCCCCAGAAACCATTGCGGCCTCCGTGATCCAGACACTGGAAAGGTCCTCAAACACACGCTTGTAAACTTTGTTATGAAATGCATTGCTGAACAATCACAGACTGATATTTCAATGTCAGATGATGATGATTTTCATGGGATTGGAAATTACCCTCCAGGCCAAAAGATGACTCGAGAGTCTAAGATTGAAACTTCTGATAGTCCAAGTAGTGCTCAGAAAGAGGAAAATGACCATAATGCATGTTATCCTAAAAAGAGCTCCTCTGTATTTGACTTAGGGAAAATGACACATTAACTTTACCCACACCACCAGCGGGTGTACATGCAGTGGGAGTAGATAGGTCTATGCTATCAAAAACAATGCAGATAAGCTGAGATGCTAAAGGTTATAGATAAGTGAGTAGTCTACAAAGACACTTCTCTCCAACGGCAAATATTGCATCAATAAGTGCCTTGATGCAAATGGCAGCACAATATGAATTTGACCTCCACCAGATGGATGTGAAAATAGCCTACTTGCATGCTAGAGTTTACTGTAAGATTGAGAGGTGGGTAGTAACGCACTACATTTACTTTGTTACATTTACTTGAGTAATGATTTGGAAAAAAAACCCCAACTGTACTTTTAAGAATAGGTTTAACTGGCCGTACTTATACTCTTACTCAAGTTCATTTTTAATCACAGAAATGTACTTTTACTTCGCTACATTCTGTGGCGTTCCTCTGTTACTGTTAAATATTAATAAATATATGTAGTTTTAATCATTAGTTTATATCACATACAGTATCTCACAAAAGTCAGTACACCCCTCACATTGTTGTAAATATGTGATGATATCTTTTCATGTGACACACTGAAGAAATGTCACTGTGCTACAGTGTAAAGTAGTGAGTGTACAGCTTGTGTAACAGTGTAAATTTACTGTCCCCTCAAAATAACTCAACACACAGACATTAATGTCTAAACCGCTGGCAACAAAAGTGAGTACACCCCTAAGTGAAAATGTCCAAAAATGTCCGAAAATGTTTTTAAATCAAGTTTGTAAAAGTAGTCGGAAGCTCGTGATGGTGATGTTGAAGCCGAGCGACCGTGGAGGAGTTCTTTTATAGCATACAGATAGCTTTTTATTTCTGGAGATTGTATTTAGGCTTCAAACTTCAAAAAGTTGTGTTCATTTGTGAAAATTATCTTGATGGAAAAAACGTGTTAGTATTGTAAACTTTTGTTGATCACAGAGTTTATTTTTCGCAATAATCCAAAAGCCTATGGGGAAAATCCTATTGGGTTTTTGTCGAGGGAACCAGCGTGAGGCTAACTTCCGGGTTCCGGTACAAAATGACATCACCCCTGCACCACTTTATTGGGTAATTTGGCTGCGTCTCTCCTCCTGTAAACACTGTTACTGCCTTTTATTTGGTTGCATATTGTTCTATTTGATATATTGCATATTTTCATTTGGTTGATGGCATATTTATTTTTACTTCTCCTATATTTTGGGTACAATTTTATTTATATTTTTCTTCTACAAGATGATGCAGTTTAAGGACCAGTCTAATTTGCTGCAAAGATTTGTACATTAGCAGGAATGTAGCACAACATGGAGATGAAAGCAGCGGTCTGTTGATTTAAATGACTATGTTTACATACGTTTACAACTTATTCTGAATAAGACAATATCCTGATTAAGGTGTTTACATGAGTCACTTTTAGAATATTCCTGTCATGTTCAGGTTTTTACATGTTATAGAACATAGATTGATTAATGGCACACGTCATTACGTCCCCGCGCAACGCCGTCCGTCGTCCCTCCAGAAAATTTCACACATCGACATACAGTTGGTCTTCGTTATGGGACCGTATACAGTTTTGAGTGTTTCATTTTTAATTTTACGAAAGCTTCAAGTGCAGTTAATTATTTGTCAAGCTATACGTGCTAATAGACGACAGCTTGAAGATGTGGGCTGCGTCCGAACCACCTACTTACCTACTACATTGTAGCTGAAATACGTGTATTTTGCCTGTAGGTAAGTACGGGGGTTTGGGACACAGCCGTGCTCTCTTGTTTGTCATCAAACGGTTTAGCGCTGCCGTGTGTGTACGTGTCCTGTCACACAATGTGGTGAAAACTCCCACATGACGTTATTAGTGTGATTAAGGTGTGTACACGTCTGTAACGCGACTAAAACAGGAATACTCCACACGTCTTAATTCCGTTTGTGTTTACTTCGAGTATGACTTTAGTCGGATTAAGGTCATCAGTAATCTCTGTTTACACGCTAGTTTCTTAATCAGAGTCTCGTGTTAATTGGGTTAATATCGGATTATGGCATTATTATATGAGATTATTATAATTCATTATAAAAATGTATATCATTTATAATAAAAATGAATATAAATTAATTATAATATATTATCCTCCTCCTCGCTCCGCTCTCAGGCCTCGCAGAAAACTTTGCTCCACCCTCTGGCCTTGCAGAGAACCTCGCTCCCCCTCTAGCTTCTTGGGGAGTACTGATCCACCTTGAATTCGTGACAGAACGTAAGACCATGATGCCTTCGGCTGAGGACGCCACTCTGAGTTCCTGCTCAGCTGAGGATGCCACTCCACCTTCCTGCTCGGCTGAGGACGTCGCTCCGACTTCCTGCTCCGCTGAGGACATCGCTCTGCCATCCTGCTTGGCTTAGGATGTCGCCCTGCCTCCATGCTCTGCTGAAGACATTGCTCCACCACCTGGTGTGGCCAAGAGTTCCACTTTTCTTCCTGTTCCACCTAGGATGCCATTACGCCAGGCTCCACTTCAGACATTGCTCCACCTTCCTGCATGGCTGAGGACGCCGCTCCGCCTTCCTGCTCGACTGAGGACGCCGCTCTGCCTTCCGGCTCAGCTTAGGATGCCACTCTGCTTTCCTGTTTGGCTGAGGACGTCGCTCCGCGTTCCTGCTCAGCTCTTTGCTTCGTGCCATATGTTGCTCCCCCTTTCTGCTCCATGGAGGACATTGCTCTTTCTTTGCACTTTGCGCCACCTTCTGGCCTTGCGGAGGACTTCGCTCCCCCTCTAGCATATCGGGGAGCATTGCTTCCCCCTCAGGCTCCGCCTTGAACTTCACTCCTCCCACTAGCTGTGCAGTAGCCATCACTATGCATTCGAGCCAGGCCGGGATATCATGTCGTCTCTCCGTGGTGTGGAAGACATTTTGCCAGAGGGCCAGGACCACCAGGGAAGCGAGTGTTTTCTGTCACTCCGGGAGCAGCGCCTTTTGGGGCATGTAAAGCAGAGAAGGGACTCTGAACTACAGCTCCCAGCAGCCACTGCACCTCACTGCGTCACAGTCACATGACCACCTGTACCTGTATCACGTTCTTGTTAATGAGCACTAAGGTGTATATTGCCACAGTTTGCACTGCACTCTTTGTCTTACGCTTGTCTTTCTTTGCCATTGTCTTTGTTGCTGTGTTGAAGTCTCTGGTTTATGTTTATGGTTTTTGCCATAGTGTTTTGCCTCAAACTCATAGGGTATTTTTGTGTTTTGTTTTGTTCTTTATTAAACTTTAGTAATTCTGCACTTGCATCCGTCTCCACCTTCCATTTGGAACATTTTACAGTTTTTGAAAGGAAGGGAGTGGGACTCCTGTCTTCCTGAATGGCAGGGAGATTTATAAGATGATGCAACTCCACTGCAGAAATGTCAAATGTTTGAATGATTTTACTAAATGTCACCTGAAATTCACGTGTAATTGTTTATTTTGTGAACATTTTAGCAGAATTTTAGAAAGAAAAAAAAACAGTATAAACAACACATCTCTGTGCTATTTTTTTTTTTTTTTTAACACATCTTTGTGTGGAAATTCTTTAACACCCAGCATGCATAGACGCAAATTTACAAGGGTAAATAAAGAACTGCTTGTTTCAACAAGTACAGCATCTTCTTTACTCTTTACTTTAAAAACTGTCCATAAAAGGTGATATTTTATGTATTTGAGGTCTGAGGTGTGGGAACAGTGAAGAGAGAGAGGGCAGACAGTTTACAGTTTAGCTTAGCATTTCTGTCTAATCGGCCAGTATTGTCTTAAATAGCCTGTGCATAGCACTTCATTTTTTATAACATGAGATTGGTCGAATGTTTTCAATCTTGATTTTGGTAAAATGTTGCAATAATATGTTAAAGCAGTGTTTTTTTTGTTTTGTTTTTTTCGTTTTGTGTAAAGTGACTGAAAGGAAATTCTCTTGTATCATGTACTCTTATATTATGAACCGTATTAAGACACCTTGGATATGGAGAATACTGGGTTATAGTTTCTGTTTGTGTGTCTCTGTGCTATCAAATACCTATGATGAATGTATATATTTAATTACCTCTTTGAATAAGCTGATCAACTGCCATCCTTGACTATATCTGAAACATGTAGACTTATTTTGTAGTATGACCCTGTGAGCTGTGTGTTTTGTCTATCTGTCTGGCCCATGCACCAGTACAAACCGCCTACGCACTGCTCTTATCAATATGTATAAGTACTTCTACTCTGCATGAATGAAGTGGGATGTCTGTGTGAGCATGCATGAAGTCAGTGTGTGTTGATTTTAGACCCCCCAGGCCCGAGCGCTCCACGGTAAACCAAACTTTCTAGCTCATAGCAGCGCAGAACTAAGAGTAAAGTTAACAGAAGTAATTGTAGAACAGGCTAAAAGGGCTGACGGAGGTCTGGAAGACATAAGCCGAGATTTGGAGATTTCTAACAATTTGGTCTTAAGAAGTGCGATTACTCCGGGCCTGGGTAAGTGTTTTTCTTTCTTCGCTGGTGTGGTGTAATTCCGAACTCATAATTATAAATAAGTGGAAACCTAACAGTGACTGTTTTGGACATTTAAATAAAAAACTATTAAAAAACTAGAACAACAACAAAACACGTCTCGTGCGTGACAGTGACAACAGCACAAGTTCTCTGTGGACTGTTCACTGCATCTGTTTTATCTTGTTGTGATCTTTGTTTTCACGTTCCAATGCTTGACACCCCGACCTGCAAAAACTCATTTCAGGGAGGTGGCTTCACAGGCTACTGCGCCACACACACACACACACACACACACACACAAACTAGTTATTGGCACTTTCAAAACACTGCTTCATGAAGCTTTGTAACCTTTATGAATCATTTGTTTCGAACCAGTGGTTCAGAGTGCATATCAAACTGGCCAAGTCACGTGATTTCAGCAAACAAGGTTTCATTACGTCATACTGTTTCAAAACGTTTTGAAAGTTTGATGTTTCGGCGCTAGTTGGTTTTGCTCTCCAGGTGAACCAATGAGCCAGTGTTTAATAAATAATTTGAACTGTTCTCCGGTCAATTTTACTATGTAGGTTTATAAAACTGAAACGATTCAGTAGTGTTTGTACTGATCCATAGTCAGTGCTCGTCTCAGGATGCCTTGTTAATCACCTGACATGAAATCCCAACAACTTTCCTGATAAAAATAAAGAAGACATGGCCAGATATTGTGAATAACCTATAGTTATTCACAATGAGGAGCCTACAGTTCACAAAACCAAGCTCATGTAGTTGTCGGATGTATTGTTAAAAACTCAATACATAAAAATAATAATAATAATAAAAAAACAGCCACAAATTTTTAAAAGGCTCTTACAACAATGTGGACAGGGACACTTCACCTAGGATTCACACCCAAGACGGCAGCATAGCAGTCAGGAGCACCACCACATACTTCATTATTTCATATAAACAACATGTAGGTTATAATTACCTTCGCTTCTCTGAATCGTTGTCAAGGTTGTTTCAGATCAACACCTGCAAGTGTCCAATAGGTGTCACCGTGGAGACGTGTTAGTTCAGTGTTAGTTGCGGCTGTAGCAAAAGTCACTCACGAATGCATGCAGAGGATGATTTTTCCAGTAATTGGTCCCGTACGATCGTGGATGTAACAGTGTACACTGACCTCCCGTAGAGCAGCAACCAAATCCTTCACTGATTCATCTGACCTTTGGGTGTGTTTTCTGAATTTGTGCCATTCAAAGACAACATTTGTAGCGGGCTGAAAATGTTCCTCTAATGCTTTGAAGGCATTAGCAACAGTCTGACCTTTATCAGGCAGCATGTAGAAGACTTTTAACCCTTCAGCTCCCAGGCACTGTAGCAGAATGGCACATTTCCTCTCTTCCGTCCACTTATCTCCAGTGGCGTCATTTAAAAAATCATTTTAAAAAATCATGTTTAAAAATAATGATATGACCCCTTTAATATATTGCTAGGTCAGATGATATTTATTTCTGTCTGTCACCAAGTGAGGTCAGAAGACTTGCCTACCAGTTTGCTGTGGCACACCAGCTGAAGTTTGCTCCAATGTGGGCAGAAAAAGAAAGTAATGCTGTCATTCCCACCACACTGCTTTCATCGCCACAAAAGAGGTACATCAACACAATGTGTGATGCCTGGATGAGGAACAATCCTGGGAAAACAATGTCAATTTATGACATTCCCGGAATTGTGGCAATTGCCTATCCTCTGGTTGCAACCCGACTTGAACATTCAGGCTGGCTTTAGGGTGGGATGTACAGGGATGTACTTTTGGAAGCCATACTAGGTCCCAGCACCAATCTAGACATGCCAGGCCCTGGCACCAATCCAGCCATGCCAGGCCCCAGCACCTACGTAGCCATGCCAGGCCTGAGAGCCAAACCATTCATGCCAGGCCCCAGCACCAGCCCAGACATGCCAGGCCACAGCACTAATCCAGCCATGCCAGGCCTGACCACCAACCAAGCCATGCCAGGCCCAGCACCAGGCCAGCCCTTCCTGCCACAAGCTCAGACCCAGAACTGCCCAATTCCTATGCTAGCATCAGCTCACCCTTTTCCAGCAGTGTCAGTGCTGACACAAGTCTACAAACTAAAGAGGACATCTGGCTCTATCCAGAAGCTGGTCCCTGAAAAAAAATACTTGGAGAGGAAGAAAATGGTGCAAAACAGCATTCTAACTCACACACCACTGAATCATCCATTCACAAACAGCCACCCAAAGGAGACTTGGATGCAGTGTGTGAGGTGTAACAAATGGCCCCATGATGCTTGCACCTCAGGCCAGGCAATCCATGTGTGCCAGAGATGTAACTCGGAAGATAAGTATGATTAGTCAGATAAAGATGTCGCTTTTTTTGTAGTTGTTGTTATTTACAGATTTTTACATCTTTTTTTTGTTATTGTTATTCTGAGTTCTGTAATGATATTGAATTTGGTTTTGAATTTGGAAAAATTACCAGTATTCACAATTAAAAATAGCTGCAAGCAGCAATGGCAGATTCCTCCTCAATATTGCGAACCATTTCAAAATTGACATGGTACAGAAATTTATCCCACAGATGAAACATTTCCGAACATTCCGTTCATTTTTGTAGTTTTCCACGAATTATCATTATAGAGAAAAATCAGGAGTCAGTGAGAATTTTAGAGAATTACTTAATGCTGATACAACATTACTTTAATTTGAATTTATTGAATTTATTGTTCCCCATGAGAAATAAGGCATGTTGACAAATTTACACAAATTTAAAAGATACACATGGCCTGTACTATCAATGTGCCAAATTTAAAAAAAAACTTTTTACCATTCAGATCTTCAGTTATTGGGCACTTTAGGGAGGTAAGGAGAATAATAATAATAATAATAATAATAATAATAATAATAATAATAAGTAGAAGAACTGCGATGGACTGGCACCCTGTCCAGGGTGTACCCTGCCTTGTGCCCGATGCTCCCTGGGATAGACTCCAGGTTCCCTGTGACCCTGAAAAGGAGTAAGCAGTAGACAATGGATGGATGGATGGATGGATAAGTAGAAGAAGAAGAATACTAACAATGACAATAGGTTTCCTCCTGATGGAGGAATCCTAATAATTATAAGAATACTACCAATAACATAGGTTTCCGCCTGAATCCCAATGAGTTTCTTTCATGTAGTCTGGCGTTTATACCATTGTGATGTGTTATGCCCAGACAATATAAGAAAGAGTGAAAAGTGGGACAACATACCCCGCTCTCTACTTTGTTAATTCGTTACTGTTGAGCTGTTACAATGGAAACAATACTTTATAAGAATGATCGTATTACTGAAACATCCCGATTCCGGTGATGATGTAGTGCTCTCCTGCAGGTTTGTGAATTTGACTGTCAGAATCAGTGAATGTGTGAATTTAACACGACCTAAATAAGACGCTTAAAATAGTACGTGATCTTTTCCAGACGTCTTCTAGACATCTTAGTGTGCTCACTGGGATTATTTTATTTTATTTTATTTTTTAACCAAATATTTATTCGTGAATTGCAAAAAATAATTGTGCGTCTCACTTCATTTATTTGTGGATCTAATTTTATGTTTGTGGCTCGCCTTCTATTTATTTGTGGAATTCGTGGAATTAATTTGAAAGTTATGCAGTAAAAACACTCCCACAGTGGCAGCACGGTGTTTCCGTAGGACCATACCTGCCAACAAAACCCTGAGGTTATAATTTGCAGTACAGACACGTCACGTCCTGGATGGGACTCAGACACAGCCTGCATGTGACCAGGTGTAAGAGGAGTGGATTCTGCTGGGGGATGGGTACAACACATAACGTTTTTCACACTTAACACTCTTCCGCTGCATTATTCGGGAGCTCATCCCTTTAACCTAATTGTTGTCATTTTAATTCTTCAGGTACATATTTTATTAAGAGTGATATTATATTATACCAAGCTACTGGATTTTTTTTGGAGTACGGTCAACTTTGAGGCTCTACCATAAACACATTACACCTATTCACTAGCTGCTTTATAAACTGGATCATAACTGACTTGCTTGGTAGGTGATTTATTTCTTGATTTATATTTACAACACAAGCAGGTTGCAAGTGAACTACATTACTGAACTGAGTTACCTACTTAGCCTAAAATAAGCTAACAGGATATTTTATTGACTGCACATTTCTTGGTATGTATTTAACTTACAACTACATGGTTGCTGGACTTAGTGGATCCTTTCTTTCTCTTTCTCACACTTTGGCTTTACATCACTTTGGTAGAGGTTAATCTTGGTTCCACAGCTTTTGAGGCTCATCTCTGTATTTCTTTACAAATTCCACTCTTTCTATACAGGTCTCACAGTGTTTCTGCTGTTTTCCTTGGCTGTCCTGTTCAGGATTTATACGACAATACCTGGAAACACTCTAATGGCTGACTGCCCTCAATTCTGCCAAATTCTTGCCAGAGTCTTCTCTACGGTATCCGATATGTGCAAAACAAAACATACATATGAAAGCAAAATAACAATTCCGAAAATAAACCAACGAATTATAAACACCTTAACAAATCCGAAAACACATGAACAAATCAGACAAAATGGAAAAGGTAGATATATTTTACGAACGGATTACTTACCGCTGATTGGATGACTGCCAATCCAGATATAAAGGAAATAAGAAATTGTAACAACTTTGTTTCTTGTACATTAGTGGAATTCTGTGTTTACTTTAAACCATTTTTTGTCCATAGCGAAATGAGAAAATGGAATTTATTCAGCACTACTTTGAGGAAGGACATTCATATGCTGTCATTTTGTAAGTAGTTATATCGTTTGTGTAAACACACTGTTAGAAAAGCATTATGATTGAAATGTGCACATGTATGAGTAGAATATTTGCTTTGTGAAATAAATGAAAACAAATGTTGATCACGTTTAGGGAGGCTGGTCTGCCTTTGAGTAAAAAGGTTTAGGAGGTAAAGCGTTTTTTTTTAAAAAAAGATCTGTTTAAAAGAATCGCGTGAATTACATACCTTCTAAAACATAAACCTTTAGGAACTAAAAAGATTTAAAAAGTTGTTTAAAAAGAAATCCGTATTACATGTCTTCCAAAAAAAATCAAACAAAAAAACCCACATAAAACCTTTAGGAGGTAAAAATGTTTAAAAGAGTTGTTTAAAAAGAATCGCGCGTATTACATGACTTCTAAACAAAGATCCTTACGAGGTAAACATGTTAAAGTGCTGGCTAAAAGAACCTCCGTAAAGTTTAACCTAGGAGAGAAGTTTTTTCCAGAGGTGCATTCCATTCGCTGTGTGAAGCGTTAATGAAAGTTAAACCGAACCCACCTCACTCTCTCGCTAAACCCCGCCCACACATAGGTGTTTTCAGACACGCCCCTCTCTCTCTCTCTCTCTCTCTCTCTCTGTCTCAACATGCCCTACAAGTGTTTTCATCGCAGACAGTACTTTCTGTCAAGCTGTCAGTCGTAGAGGTAAAAGCAAATATTCTACTCATACATGTACACATTTCAATCATAATGCTTTTCTAACAACGTGTTTACACAAACGAAATAACCCCACACAGTAACACAAACACATGCCCATATTAAAACATTATTTCTTTTCAGACGTTTTTCACTCAAACCAAAAAAACAAACTCATTAACATAAACACCTTTTGTTGGGAGGGGGATAATTCCCCCCCCACACCCCTCTCCACCACTACCAGACACAAATTAGCCAGATTGACCCACTGATACAGTGGATAGGGTTACCACCCAGACCTGTCATAAATTCAAGTGTACCTACAGACCTGTCAGTCAGGGAAAGAGAGGAGCCATAAATTATCAAAACACACTACTTTGATTGACAGTTTGACAGAAAGTGTATGATATAACTACTTTTGTATATGCTGTTTACATCACATGACATATAGATTAGTTTGAAACTGAAACATCCTCTGCTGCTGAGCAGGAAAACCAGGTGTGTAGTTCCAGTTTACATTAACATGATGTGAGCAGAGCATAGGCAAAGTAAAGATCATGTACTTTGCATGGCACTGTACCAGCTAAACACATTGCTTAGTTGTGCCTCCCCTTGGCTAGAGACGTCAAACTAGCCTAGTTAAAGTTTTATATTTACAAATATTTTATATCTACATATAGTGACTACTTACAGTGACAACACCTGAGGCAGGTTTTAGGATAAATATTTTCTGATCAAGTCATACATTGACAGCTAAGTTACCTCAGCATCCATTAAACAAAACTTAGGCCACTAGCTGAGCTGGAAAAAATGCATGGAGAAGAAATTGGGGTCAGCCCTGGATGATTAACAGCATCAGTTAATCAGCAATGAGCATGCGCTTTAATGAATTACCAGAGAACACACGCTAAAATTACTGAAAGAACTATGAGTTTCAATTTGTAGTGTATTTTTGTAGGTTTGATAGTAACTTGAAAGTAAAGTATTGACTAATCTGATTACTTTTTATATGCAGTAATCAATAATGTAATCAGGTTACAGTTTTAAAGTAGTAATTAGAAATCTGTAGTGGATTACCTTTTTTGAGTCACTTACCCAACACTAGCCACGTTTCCATCCAAGGTTTTTTTTGTTGTTGTTGCAATAAACGGTTTAGCGCATTAAAATGCTTACTAATACCCTACAGCTGATGGAAATGTAAATTATCGATAAAATTTCACGTGTCTACAATCTTTTTTCGTTTAACTTTAGTGCGTAAGCTTTATGTCGATACTTTAAATGTTGGGGAAAAGATAGTTTGGAAATAGTTTTTGTAGCTGATCGATATTAGTTTTTATGGCTGATCGATATTAGTGAGCTTCAAGGCACCATCTACAGGCACGTGAAAATAACTGCTGGACCTTTTAATGTGGAACAAAAAATCCAAATAAGACGAATAAGCGAATTTCAGCCTCGTGAAATAACTATTAAGAGATGAAACTTTTCCTCAAGAGGACGATGGTAACTACTCCATGTAATTAAAAGTGATGCCTAGAAATAATGTGTTTTTGTGGCTACCAAAAAAAAGTGCAAAATATATATGCATGCAAGTTGTTTTTCTAAAAAATGCAAAGGACACTTTGCTTAACAATAAAATGTATTTTCTCAATTAATTCTCATGCATATTTATACATATAATGTGCATGGGATGGAAATGTCACCTATTTGGTTGAATGGCTCAGAACAACAATGTAGCCCCCGTTGCAGTGAGAATAAGATGTGTGTTCCATTGCCATCTCCATGTCTGAGGCGGTTTTGTTGACCTTTTCTTCATGTCAGGTTGTGAAAATTGTCCACTGTAAGTTTAACTGATTGTAAACTGGCATTCTGTACTCTGATCATAGAGATCTCAGCCATGATGGGATACAGGACAAAATTTGTGGTCATCTTTATTTTGTTGGCACTATCAGGGTTTATGTTGCTTATCTCCAACATCAAATCTCTGGAGGTGAGTATAGCTCTTTAAGACCCATGTCCAGACAGGCAGCACATTGTTGTTGCAATTGTACTGCAGCTGGACTATTTCCTCCAATTAGAGTATCTCTGAATGCTGTTTTGATTGTATGTGCAATTCAAATGTCTCTCTTTTCATGGTTTGTAGAATTTGAGAGGGCAGGTCATTTTCACCATCAGTGAAATCCAGAAGAGCGTCCATTCAGTCTTTCAGCCCACTGAAATCTTGTTGCCACTGGAGGTAAACCACACATACTGTGCACACCTTGGCCAGGAGCTCACAGCAGAAGAGGCCAAAGAAGAGAGATCTCTGCTCAATTCCATTGCATGGCCTGGTCCCTTAGTGCAAGGCCTTCCTGTGGAGTTCAGCAGCGACCCTGCCAAGAGCTACTTTGTGATTCAGGGCCCAGCAGAGCAACATGTAGGTGGTCAGCTTGTGGTTGAAGTCCATGTGCAGAACTTCCTAGGTCTGCCTAAGAAGCATGGTGGAGATTTCCTGATAGCCCGGCTGCATTCACCCAAGCTTGGCGCTGGGGTTGCAGGGAAGGTGCATGACCACAAAGACGGGAACTATACAGTGCTGTTCCCACTACTGTGGGCTGGTGTAGTGCAAGTGGAAATCACAATGGTGCACCCCAGTGAGGCAGTCGCGGTGCTCAAGAGATTTCAGAAAGAACAACCTGACCGAGTGTTTTTTAAAAGCCAGTTCCGCTCTGGTGCCCTTTCAGACTCCACTGAGTGCAATGTGTGCCTGCCGCTCAACCAAAAGCCATTCTGCAACTACACTGACCCTTTAACTGGAGAGCCCTGGTACTGCTACAAACCCAAAATTCTAGGCTGTGACACACGAATACAACATCATATAGGAGGATATAGGACCGACGGCATTACGGAATATGATGAAATGTTCTTCCAGAGGTAAGTTAGCAGTGGGGTGTACTTGAAGAAATCTTGAATTTTCATTATCCAAAAAATAATAATAAAAAAAACAATTACAATCAGTTATAGTTAAAATGCAGCACTACACAGAATAAAAGTACCAAACTGTAGGTTTTTTCTTTAGGGGTGTAAATCTCAAAGTTCGTATACCTGCATCAGTGACGGACCAAGTGACTGTATTACCTGAAGCACCAGGTAAATTTATTATTAAATCTCTAGGTCATACAACATTGTTTAATATTATTCCTTCCTATCTTGTATTATGCATTGTGTGAATTTTAAATGGAAAAATGTTTAAGAAATTAAAACCTAATTGCAGCTACATAGCAATTATGCGGCATATGGCAGCTGAAAATATTGAAGTAGTCCTGAAATATACTGGTGTACATTACAGTAATCTCTGAAACTTCATTTATGTTTTATTGTTGATGAATTTTTCTTTTCATCACCAAAAAAAAAAATCAGTCTTTGTTGTTGTTTTTCTCTCAAAGGACAAATTAAATTAAATTACACTGCTGCTGGATATTACTATCATGATACCTGGAGGCCTTTGAATGGTGCAGTAATGCGCGAGTTTCCTGATTCAGCAGCCATAACACAGTGTCTTAGAGGGAAGATTCTATACATGTTTGGAGATTCCACTGTGCGGCAGTGGTTTGAGTACCTCACTGCATTTGTTCCTGGTTATTAATCTATTATTAATCCCTGTCTTTCTGTTTTAACACATTTTTTCTATTTCGTTTGAGCTAATTTGCTCAGGCATTTATGTTTCATCCACTTTTTTCATCTATGTTTCCTCATGTTTCACCCAACACCATGATTCCCTCAACTTCAGAGTTCAACACTCACAGCCCTAAAAGAGTGGGGCCATTCATGGCTGTGGACTTCAGAAACAACATACTGATGCACTTCCGTCTTCATGGGCCACCCATCCGCTGCAACCCTGTTTTCACTTCAAAGCTGCGGTACGTAGCGAATGAGCTGGACAGGATCCAGGGTGGGCCAGATACAGTGGTTTTCGTGAGTGTGTGGGCTCACTTTAACAATTTTCCTATTGAGATGTATATACGCCGCCTCAGGCACATCCGGAAAGCATTGGTTCGTCTGCTGAACCGTGAGCCAGATACTTTGGTGGTGATTCGTACTCCCAACCTGCACAGTATAACCCCAAATAAAGGTCTGTACGGCAGTGAATGGTACTATCTACAGATTGATGCTGTGCTGCGTGCCATGTTCCGAGGACTCAATGTGCAGCTGCTGGATGCCTGGGAGATGACGCTGGCCCACCACCTCCCACATGACATGCACCCACCTCCCATCATCATCAAAAATGCTATGAACTTGATCCTCTCCCACATCTGTGGGGACGGGAAAAATAGTTAATAAAAAGGCTAACATTTTCCAATTGTAATGATAAAGTAGGTGGAGCTCTAGGGCTAAATCAGTTGACACTCTTGAGAATGAAAAAAATCTTGCTTTAGAGATGCTTCACACATCAGTGATTAAATTTGATTGAATCTACTTTTGAAGGTAATTCAGAGAATAAGCACACTTAAGGAAGTTTAAAATTCAATTCAATTCAATTCAATTCAATTCAATTTTATCTGTATAGCGCTTTTTACAATAGACATTGTCTCAAAGCAGCTTTACAGAAATATCAACACGGTATACAGATATTAAAGGTGTGAATTTATCCCAACTGAGCAAGCCACTGAGTGGCGACGGTGGCAAGGAAAAACTCCCTAAGATGTTTTAAGAGGAAGAAACCTTGAGAGGAACCCGACTCAGAAGGGAACCCATCCTCATCTGGGTAACAACAGATATTGTGAAAAAGTTCATTATGGATTTATATGAAGTCTGTATGGTGTTAAGAGCAGCCGTAGTCCCAGCAGTCTGGAATTAGAGAAGATTTGAGCTCCATCCAGAGGCTGAAAGGATCAGGATCTCTAGTATCTCCATAAATTCGTGTGGGGCTCGGCGAAAGGAGAGAGGGAGAAAGTAGAACAGAATCTAGTCAGGGTAGGCTTGAGTAAACAAATACGTTTTAAGCTTAGACTTAAACACTGAGACTGTGTCTGAGTCCCGAACACTAATAGGAAGACTGTTCCATAACTGTGGGGCTCTATAAGAGAAAGCTCTTCCCCCTGCTGTAGCCTTCACTATTCGAGGTACCGTCAGATAGCCTGCGTCTTTTGATCTAAGTAGGCGTGGCGGATCATATAAAACCAAAAGGTCGCTTAGATATTGTGGCGCGAGACCGTTTAGTGCTTTATAGGTTAATAAGAGTATTTTATAATTAATGCGAGATTTTACTGGGAGCCAATGCAGTGTGGATAATATCGGTGTGATATGGTCGTATCTTCTAGTTCTAGTTAGGACTCTAGCAGCTGCATTCTGGACTAATTGGAGCTTATTTATATTCCTACTGGAACATCCAGACAGTATGGCATTACAGTAATCTAATCTAGAGGTGACGAATGCATGAACTAGTATTTCCGCATCATGTAGTGACAATATGTTTCTTATTTTAGAAATATTTCTGAGATGAAAGAAGGCTATCCTAGTAATATTATCTACATGAGCATCAAATGATAGGCTGGAGTCAATAATCACTCCAAGGTCTTTAACTGCTGCACATGATGAAACAGAAAGACCATCCAGAGTAACCATGTGATCAGAAAGGATACTTCTAGCTACACGTGGGCCTAATAAAAGTATTTCTGTTTTATCAGAATTAAGCAGAAGGAAGTTAATTAACATCCAATGTCTAATGTCCTTTACACAATCCTCAACTTTACTAAGCTTATGTCTGTCCTCTGGCTTCGCTGAAACATACAGCTGTGTATCATCAGCATAACAGTGGAAGCTAATTCCATGTTTACGAATAATTTGACCTAGGGGTAGCATATATAAAGTAAAGAGCAGTGGGCCTAAAACAGAACCCTGTGGAACTCCAAAAGTAACCTCAGTACGCATGGAGAATTCACCATTTACATCTACGAACTGATAACGATCGGTCAGATAAGACCTGAGCCAGGAGAGGACTGTTCCCTTAATACCAACAACATTTTCTAATCTATCAAGGAGAATAGTGTGATCTATAGTATCAAAAGCTGCAGTAAGGTCGAGTAACACAAGCAGCGAGACACAACCCTGATCGTAAGTCAGTAGAAGGTCATTTACTACTTTAACTAACGCTGTCTCTGTGCTATGATGAGGTCTAAATCCTGACTGATACATTTCATGAATGTTATTCCTATCTAAGTACGAGCATAACTGCTTTGCTACAACCTTTTCTAAAATCTTAGAGATGAAGGGGAGATTTGATATTGGTCTATAGCTGGACAATTGAGACGGGTCAAGATCAGGTTTTTTAATCAAGGGTTTAATAACTGCTAATTTAAGTGATTTAGGTACATAGCCAGTGCTTAGGGAAGAATTGATTATATTTAGAAGTGGCTCAATTACTACTGGACCAATCTGTTTAAACAAACATGTAGGTACGGGATCTAGTATGCAAGTTGATGAATTGGCTGAAGAGATTAATGTAGCTAGTTCGGTCTCTCTAAGCGGAGCAAAACACTCTAAACATTGATCTGATATTGCTACACTGTCATGTAATGGGTTTGTTACAGTACTGTCCAGTTTTAATTTAATGGCCTGTATTTCACGTCTAATATTTTCAACCTTATCATTGAAAAATTTCATGAAATCTTCACTGCTATGTAATGATTGAGTGTTTCTCTCTGTAGTGGTTTTATTCCTAGTTAATTTTGCTACTGTGTTGAAAAGGAATCTAGAATTGTTTTTGTTGTCTCCTATTAAGGTGGAGAAATAGATTTTTCTAGCATCGCCAAGAGATTTCCTATATTTCAGTAGGCTCTCCTTCCATGCTGTTTGAAATATCACCAGTTTGGTTTGACGCCATTTACGTTCTAATTGCCGAGTTGTCTGTTTTAAGGTTCGCGTTTGATCGTTATACCAGGGTGCTAATTTTTTTTCTCTAATTATTTTCCTTTTGAGTGGAGCCACTCTATCTAGCGTGTAGCGGAGTGTTGACTCCAAGCTTTCAGTCGCCTGATCGAGTTCTGTGTGATCTGACGGTGATCCAAATCTAATTGATGTTTCTGCGAGGTTATTTATGAAGCTTGGTGCAGTAGCTGAAGTGTAGGTACGTTTTACACGGTAGCGAGACGAGGTGGAAATATTATGATCAATACGTATTATGAACGAGATAAGATAATGGTCTGAGACAACTTCAGACTGCGGAAAAATGATAATATTTTCTATACTTAGTCCGTATGTTAGTATGAGGTCAAGAGTGTGACCACCATTATGAGTAGGCCCGATTACATTCTGATTAATCCCTACTGAATCTAAGATGGACACAACCGCTATTCTTAGAGGGTCTTCCAGGTTATCAAAATGAATATTAAAGTCTCCGACGATTAATGCTTTATCTACAGACACAACCAGGTTTGAGACAAAGTCTGCAAATTCACTAAGAAATTCAGTATATGGCCCTGGGGGTCTGTAAATAATAATTAGAGGAATTGACTTATTTTTTGTGGCTACATAACTTATACTGGTATAAAGAATTTCAAAAGAATTAAATTTATGCTTAGGTTTTTGTGTGACGACTAGATTTTGACTATGGATGAGTCCAACACCTCCTCCTCTACCAGCTGAACGAGGCTGATGTACATAACTGTATCCAGGAGGACTGGCTTCATTTAAGGCTATGTACTCGTTTGGTTTAATCCAAGTTTCCGTTAAACACATTAAATTACATTCCTGATCAGTAATGATGTCGTTAACAATAAGAGCCTTAGACGCAAGAGATCTAATGTTTAATAGTCCTAGCCTCAGATCAAAAGTGCTGGCTGTGCATTCAATATGATTTAATTTTATGTTAAAAATAAGGTGGAGCAAGTAATTTAATCAAATCGGTACAGTATGGTCCAAAAATGTTTACTTTACTTCATTATAAAATAAATGAAAAGGAAGCTCACACTGGAAATATAGGACTGTGTTAAAAGTTGAGATACAATTGCAGGTAAATCTATACAATGCTGTTTAACAATCCACAGGTAACTATGCGGGAACTAAGCAGGTCACAGATAATTCTTCATTAACAATTATCTACTAGTTAATTACTAGGAAATACTAGTAAATTACTCAGAAAGTATGTTAGTATGAGTTCAACCACTAAAGAACAGCACAGCACACTTCAGTCATTAGTAGTGTATAAAATACATGTAAATAACATTCTTAAGTGATTCTTAACTCTGAGCAGTTATAATGGTGCAAAGCAAGGTTGAATGAATTTAAAAGTAAAAAAATAATTTAAAAGTAAATTTTTTATTACTAAAACAATAAAACAAAATAATAATAATAATAATAATAAAAAAAACTATTAAACTTTACTAAAATGTATTCAACTTTATAATATGCTGTCACATTTATTCATTTGGCATACACTAGTAATATCATACACTTTTTGTCAAACTGTCAAAATTCAATTGAATTGAATTGAATTGAATTGAAAAATGATTGATTGATGACTCTATGATTTATAACCCTCTGTGTTCCCCTGACTGACAGTTCTGTAGGCGCACCTAATTTATGACCCATGGTAACCCTATCGATCTCATCGTATGTGGGTGTATGTGCTACTGGTCGTTGTGTGTATGTGTGAGATAATTGTTTCATGGTTTTGTTCACCAGAAATATGCGTAGGACATATTTGTTAAAGAGTTTAGTGTGAACCCTACTTTTTACAGTTTTAATCCACACATAATGAGCGGTATAAGTGAATATTTGGTTCTGAAATTACTTTTGTGGTAAATATTGTAAGCATAAGCATGGTTTAGGTGAATATGGATGACGTAAGAAAGTGCATCAAATGGTTATCTATGATACGTGAATGTATTAAAGCGGTCGATCCGTTTTGTGTAACAAGGGTGTAAGAACATACATTCTGACTGAGTGTGGTAGATGTGTTCAATTTCTTAAATTTGTGAGAAAATCAAGCCGACGCATTTGTGAGAAAATCGCTTTCTCACAAAGAAACTCACTGGACTCTGAAACAAACAGAGTCCAGTTTTCCTTGCAAAGCAGATTGTGTTTGTTTGTAAAATGGTATATTTATTTGTTTAGCTTTGGCAGAAATTTGGCAGAATTGAGAGACTGTCAGCCAAGAAGACACGAGTGTTTCGATGTATTGTCCTGTAAACTCTGTCTGATTGGTCTTGTCTCCATTCACTGAAGATATAAAATTAAAACACCACAGTCTTCTTTTACTGACATTCAGTTACGGAGTGATAAACCGCTCCAAGTGGAGAATTATTCACGGCTAGGGAAAAAATCTTTGGGGCAAAACGTGACTTATTTTAAAAACGCATTTTACTTAATATTGTTTTCTTAACAATACATTTGTAACAAAAGTAACGTAATTTTACTGACATCAGTAACTGTAATCAAATTACATACATTTAAAATGTAATGGGTTAAATTCCTGCATTACCAGAAAAAGTCATTAGATTACATTAACACGTTACACCCAACTCTGGTGTTGTGTAAACTGTTCGGAGTCTGATATTATTTCCGTACACAGCAAGTTTTCACGCATAGAGAACCGTCCCCAGAGTGAGTTCAACAGAAGTTTGTTAATAGACCAACGTGTGGGGTTAAGACTTATCTTGTCAATATTCATCTTAATCCCCTTTGTCTCAAAGTAATCGGCGATGTAGGATTCTTTGCCTGCATCTGTCACAACGTGAACAGGGAATCCGGTACGGTAAAAATGTGTAACATAATCACAAAAAATTGTTTCTGACCGCTGAGGAAAATGCTATGCCTCGTCCACATTCGCTGCATCGTAACCCTTCTCCACAGCCTTTACCAGCTCAATACTGACCCAACAGCCTGAAATAGCTCTTTCTTCATCTGTATGTCTATAAGGGATAGTCTGATTCTGCTGTTCCGTGCATGTATGACAGAGTGGATCCATAAGCTTGCCATCAGTAATATAGGGAATGACGGGGTGAAGCAGTTTTCGCGGGGACAGCACTGTGGCTTTGACAAATTTTCAAAATCCTTGAAAATTATTTGCCCTATAGTGTAGCATTTCTTGGCCTGGCAAAAGGGATACAAACTTGTAAAGTCCATGTATCATATTTTTTCACCACTGTCAGCTTTATGATATAATTTGTACGTGTTAGTACGACCACCAAATAGAGCGCTGTATGGTTTCAATCTTTCAGGATATGTGTAAGTGGCCATAAATGCCATTACATCAACATCAGTCTGTTTAGCATTGTCCCAAACACATTCCCACATCACTTCAACAATCAACCCATACGCACGCTCTAAAATTTCAACCATGTCATCAAACGGTCTTCTGTGCCTCTCCATGTGTGTGTTTTTTTTTTTTTTGCGTCCAGAAGCGCCAACCTTGTTTACGAGTTTGATAAATATTCTGGGGAAAACAAACAAACAAAAAGAACATAAGAATGCTTTAAACAATTCCATTAAATAATGTACATTAAATAATGATGCATTACAAACACTTACTGAGTACGGGGTCATTCGTACTGGCTCACGGAGACGTACAGCCTGGAGGTAAAAGTTAAAAACATGATAATTCTACACATTCACAATACATTATACATAGACATGAACACATATAGGCTACACTACTTATACGTACCACTCGCCTGGTTCAGGAATTTTATTTCATCAACAAGGTCAGGAATGTTCACTTTGTCAAACACAGCCCCCAATTATCTCACACATACACACAACGACCAGTAGCACACACACCCTACATACACCCACATACGATGAGATCGATAGGGTTACCATGGGTCATAAATTAGGTGCGCCTACAGAACTGTCAGTCAGGGGAACACAGAGGGTCATAAATCATAGAGTCATCAATCATTTTGACAGTTTGACAGAAAGTTGTAATGAGAGAAGCAGAGAAGGAGTCTCAACTTTACAGAAGGACATGATGAACTTATTATCACGAAGAGTACCAAGTTTGACATAAAAGAGTACAATTGACTTTACTATTCGAACACTGTAAGAGACCAGAATGATAGTTGTCATGGGTGTTATGACATTAAAACCTTACATGAAATCCTGGGTCATTGCAAATGATGATGTTTCCGAATTGCAGAATGTTGCAGTGGAATGAAAATCAAGAGCAAGATTGATAAGTCTAAACGAAAATGTGGAATCTGCACACAAGGGAAATTTGTCCAAAGTAGAAACAGAGAACCTGATACATGAGCTAAAGCAGCACTTGAACTAGTGTATACTGGTTTAGCTAGTCCTATTGACTCAGAGACTAAAGATGGTTTCAGGCATACTCTGGCATTTACTGACGATTATTCAGGTGCAGCGTTTGTGTACTTTCTGAAAGCTAAGCGTGACACTGTGAAAGCTGCTGAAAAGTTAATTAGTGATATAGCTCCTTGTGGAAGCATAAAGTTCCATAACTCTGCATGAGTTTCAGTGTTAAGAGTTTCAGTCACTGCTTAGCAAGAATTGCATAAGGCATGATACCTCAGCACCGATATAGTGAGCAACGTATATGCTCTTGGAGAGCAATTTACCCAAGTTGTTGTGAACATATGCTGTAATGACTGTTATAGTAATTCATAACAGGTGCTACAGTAGTCAAGTACAGCAAACCTCAGACTATATGTTGACAGAGTGAAAGCCTAACCTTTCTATCCGAATATATGTTCACAAATTGATATTTAAAAAAAAAAATTAAAACAGTTTACATAAAAGAAATAACATGAACTGTGTTGGGGTTGTAGGTTTTCAATCCGTTTATTCTCATTGTGAGCATATAAAAAGTAAATTTATGCATTTACATAATTAGCAATGTTCCCGAGCTTTGGCAGCCGCAACAATAACTATGTTTACATGGACAGCAGTAATCTAATTATTGACCTTACTCTAATGTGATTAAGGTGTTTACACGAGTCGCTTTTAGAATACTCCTGTCATGTTCCTGCTTTACATGTTCTAGAACATAGTTAGATTAACTGCACACGTCATTACGTCACCGCGCCATACTCTCTTGTTCGCCGTAAAATGTTGAGCACTGCCGTGTGTGATCGTGTCGCAAAATGCGATGAAAACTCTCACACGACGTTTATAATGTGATTCAGGTGTTTACATGTCTGTAGTACACTGTAATGCGACTAAAACAGGAGTACTCCACGTGTCTTAATTCGATTAGAGCTTAATTCGAGTTTGACCTTAATTAGATTAAGGTAAGTGAAAATTGCTGTTTACATGCTAGTTTCTTAATCAAAGTATGGTCTTAATCGGGTTAAGCGTGGATTATTGTTGTCCAGGTAAACGCAGCGAGTGCTGTTTTTTGTGGTTAGTGTAGGTTTAAATTCCTCATATTTCCGAAAAATAAATTATTGCTTTTCAACCGGAAGTATGCACACCTGCCCCCCAACCCCCACATGTTGAACATTCGTCAGCTGTGATGCAATTTTTATTGCTGCTCTCTCTCAAATTCGCTTATTCCCTATTTTATATTTTAACCACAGACAAAAAATAAATAAACTGAACTACATTAGTGAACTAAGCTAACCGGTTGTTTCATTTTGTAGTGTGCACATTTCTTGGTTTTCATTGCAATAAATCTCTCTTGCGCTCATATTATTATTATTTTTTTTTAAATATGTATTTATGCACAAATAATTTTACCGAGGTTTAACCAGATCTATGGAGAACAGAGGGTGCATCACACCACCATGACTTTATAGAAAAATCACATTATTAACAATTTATTTAGAAAAATATAACCATTAAAACATTCAAGAAAGTTCAACAAACATTTACTCTGTACGCCCTCACGAGGCCAAGCAGCGATACACAAAATGAAACTAACTCTGCACTGCCCTCTGGTGGTTATTCCCCGACCCACACAGCACAATAGAAATCAAACATTAATCAGTGTGGAAAAATCAGCACTCCCCCAGTCCAGCGTACCCGGAGGAACATGTTCTCTCTCTCTCTCTCTCTCTCTCTCTCTCTCTCTCTCTCTCTCTCTCTCTCTCTCTCTCTCTTTCATGCATTCATTATCTCTCGCGCTCTCATTCATGCATTCATTCACTCTCTCATTCATTCTCTCATTCTCTGGCTCTCATTCATGCCTTCATTCTCTCTCATTCATTCATGCATTCATTCTCTCTCTCTCATGCATTCATTCTCTTTCATTCATTCATTTTCTCTCTCATTCATTCATTCTCGCTCTCTCATCCATGCCTTCATTCTCTCTCTCATTAATTCATGCATTCATTCTCTTGCTCTCATGCCTTCATTCTCTCTCTCTCTCTCTCTCTCTCTCTCTCTCTCATGCATTCATTACCTCTCTCATTCATTCATTCATTCTCTCTGCCATGCATTCATTCTCTCTCTCATCCATGCCTTCATTCTCTCAATCATTCATGCATTCGTTCTCTCTCTCTCTCTCTCTCTCTCTCTCTCTCATGCATTCATTCTCTCTCTCTTTCAATCATGCTCTCTCATTCATTCATGTATTCATTCTCTCTCTCTCTCTCTCTCTCTCTCTCTCTCTCTCTCATCCATGCCTTCATTCTCTCTCATTCATTCATGTATTCATATTCTCTCTCTCTCATTCATGCGTTCATTCTCTCATTCATTCATTTTCTCTCATTCAATCATGCTCTCTCATTCATGCATCCATTTTCTCTCTCATTCATTCATTCATACATTCATTCTCTCTCTCGCTCTATGAATGTGCAATGACTGTTCAGTTTGATCTTTTTTCTCACTGGAATAAAGTTGGTTTGTCGTTGGAAGTTCGATATTCGCGGAAATGCGAATATATGACTGTAAGTCATTCCCTTCAAATGCTATTGAAGTTAGAAACGTGCATAACAATGTCGTATGTAACTTTAGAGACGGTCCCTTAATTTCCACAAATAAATATCGAATGTCCAACATCACACCAACTTTATTCCAGTTTTTTTCTCTGCCTCCGCCATCTCTCTTTACCACTTTCTCACTTTTCTATTCTCTCTCTCTCTCTCTCTCTCTCTCTCTCTCTCTCTCTCTCTCTCTCTCTCTCTCTCGTGTTAAGGTGAGGGTTAGGGTCACGTTTCCCAGCCGAACCCGTCTCCTCTCACCTGTTGTCTCTTAATTATCCTCCACTCCAGGTGAGTTTAATCATCTCTGCCTTCAATGGGAAGAGAGCATGCTGTGGGAAGGTTCAGAAAGACGGGGCCAACACCAAACAGAAAAGAGAAAACCCAGCGTTCATCACAGTATTTAACTAATGTAATTGTTATATATTGTAATTATGTCGTTATTCGTGGAAAAAAAACATTTTTGTTTGTTCCACATACAAATTGTCACATGCCTGGTATTATCTAATGAAGTATATTTGTGTCTAAATAAACGACCCTATAGGGAAAAAATGCTATAAATAATCATATAAATCGGTTGAGAAATGTAAACATTATTGTTCTTTTTATTTTAACCAGAAAACCCGCAGCTTGTATTTGTTACTTGTACTTTATTTCGTACCCGGAAGCGTTGGCGTATCCTAGCAACGGGCCACAGCGTCGTTTATGTATTTATATGTCTCCGGTAATATTAGCTTGCTATAGCAAAATAAAATTTGTAAATGTGTAACTTCTAAACGCACTACCAAACAGTAACAAATGTACACATAGAATTAGGCGTTTAATTTATTTCAGCTCCATTTCACGTGCCGTAACTACGTAGATGTCTCGTTAGACTTTTCCTAAGTACACTGACGGCCATGTTCAACCCACGCGTCTTCCTCAAAGAAAATGACGTCATTTCCTCGACCTGGGAGGCGCTAGGTATGCTCAGGTAGACAGAGGGAGGAGATCTGCAGCCAGACACCTTTTCTTGTTCTGGTTTGTTTGGAGGCATCGTAAGGATTCAAACTCCAGATAGGGCGATTGGTTTTAAATGCCACTCAGGAGCCCATTACTTTAATTGTATTTTAACTTTCATTCTGTATATGAAGAATAATGTGATAATGTGTGTATGTATATATATATATATATATATATATATATATATATATATATATATATATATATATATATATATATATATATATAATATATGTGTGTGTGTGTGTGTGTGTGTGTGTATGTATATAAGTATATTACTACTCACGCTTGTACTGAGTGGGACAATGCTTCTTCCACAAACTGGTTTTTACATGGATTGATCCAGTAAGTCATTCATTTCCTATTTCAGCCTATATTTTCATCTCCGACAAACTGATAACCAGTCTGGTGTACTGAGTTATCTGTTTGTTTAAGATAAGCTAGCAGTTTAATCATATAGAATAAATTATGTATAATAGGAATACAATGAACAAAGTAAGATATACAATGTACATGAATGGGGAAAGAAAGTGAAAGGGGAACTCTGTCATACACAAAACAAAGTAATGCACTAAAATAAGGTGTAGTGACCAAGTGGCACGCACATCAAATTCCGTTTAAGGTCTATATTCGGGTTGCAGCCATATTCCGAATATGATGTTTATGTGCGTACAAGCATCGGAATATTCCTGGTTGTGGTAAGTATGCCTGAGTTTACGTGCTATCAGAATTATCGTAAATAGGAGTTTCCCACTAGGAAGTTGCAAATGAATGGCCCCATAAATCGTAAATATGAGAGGGAAACTCTGAGATCATTTTGTGTGAGTCCAAGTCATGTCGAACAGATAGTATTTACAGGTTGAACGCATATGAACGCCACCACAGAGGCATAATTATGAGTGGGGAAACTCTGGGTTTTCCCGAGTTGGGGGTGTGTCAGTAGTTGTGATGGGAAGTACGGATCATTTTACTGGCTCGGATCTTTGAATCTCGCTCAGCAAAGTGAACGAAACTTTTTACGAGTCATTTCGTTAATTTCAGCAGAATATAATTAAAATGTTACATGTTAAATTCCCAAACACATCTAGTACTTATACAAACGTTGTTCACATTTGGAATAAAAAATAAACTATAGGCTAATGAAGCCAAGGCCGAATTTTGAGAAACAGAAATGATTGATTCATTATAAATTAATGATAAATAGCTGGGTCTTCAGGCTATGCAGTCCATTAGTTCACCCCACTTCCCAATCCGAGTCGTTCTTTTTGTCACATTTGTCGTGTTTATTCCCCGGAAACAGAAATGATTAGTTCACCTCTCGAGTCTTGGGGTTCGAGTCATTCATTTATCCCGTGACGGCCCTATAGGCTGAATGCAGTGGGGCTGTGACATGATGAATGAATGACTCGAACCCGGAGACTCAAATGATGAACTAATCATTTCTGTTTTTGGTATTGCATGGGGCATTGCCTATGGGGCGGTCACCGGAACAACTAATGACTCGAACCCGAAGACTCGAGATGTGAACTAATCATTTCGGTTTCCTGAACAGAATCTATGGGGATGTTGCAGCGCATGCGCGGTCACCATTGAACGAATCACTCAGACAATACGTTGTTCCCTAGTCATCCTAAAGATCCATCCAAAATGAACGAATCGTTCATGAACGACGCATCACTAGTCCGTAACAAAACATGAATCAGAATCAGTGGATGCACTGTCTGTAGTTGACGGTATATCTGTGGAAATCGAATGTTTACTCGCCTCAGAAGCTGATTGCTGAGGAACATTTAAATTCAATTGAATTTTAACAATTGACATTGTCACGAAACAGTGTTACAGAAATAAATACATTCAGGATATAATTTTTAAATGTATGTACCCCTAATGAGCAAGCCAGAGGTGACAGTGGCAAGGAAAAACTCCCTGCAATGATATGAGGAAGAAAGCTTGAGAGGAACCAGACTCAAAAGGGACCCTATTCCCAGATAGTGCAATTATAAATAAATCCCTTCTATAGCGGTGTACTATATGGTCAAATCGTGCAATTGTGTAACCAGGAAATTCATCACACTTTTCACATGAAGTCTGTTTTGTTGAAGTTATCACCTGTTAACTGATGAAGTGAACTTTGCTAACACACATGCCTATATACTCAGTGTATTCTTGCTGTGGTTAAAATGCTCAGCACTCAAGAGGGCGATAAAGAGTCGTTTTGAAATGTTTCTAGTAATATTACTGAATCATGAAAGTTGCAGTCAGTAGTACAGTGCTTTATTAAATCAAAGAGCCATCCAAGTATTTCCAAGCATACCCAAGTACTGTGTCTGTATAGCCCTGTTTCCACTGCAGGAACTTTCCCCAGTAACTAGGGACTTTTGGAGGTACTCGGTGTGTTTTCCACTGGAGGGACCAGGGTCTAAATTAAGTTCTGGGTAAAATATTTCCCCCCGCAGAAAGTCCTCACTCGGTAGGTGGAACTTTTTCAAAGTTCAGGAACTTTGGGGGGTGGGACTTGGGTGCTGAACCTGCTGATTGGTTGAGTGCACGCAGCATTTTTTTTTTCAACCACCATTTTTAAAAGTCTGTTGCGGTGCGTACTGTAACAGTTGTTTCTTGCGATTTGAATCAACAAATTGGAGTTTCTTAAAAAAAATACAACCGACGACAAGGTTCAGGCCTTATTAAGTATTTATGCTGAGGATGAAATGCAGCAGAACCTGGAAACAGCGACCAAAAAATGAAAAAGTATATTTAAAAAATATTGTGAGCTGGGCATTGTTCACACAGGAAAACAGTGCAGAGGGAAGCAGGGGTCTCAGCAATAGCTGATAAAATCCGTTTGCTTACTTTAAGTCTAGCATTACGAGCATTCTGAATACACTTTACAACCACTTCTCATCACTTTTCCAGTGTTTTCTCAATGACCTTTTTAGCAAATATATCAGTCAACAGCAGCACAGCTGAATCTCCTCCATTCTTGTTGTTGTAGTGTCGCCATCAGATTTCAGAAAACAGACTGTCCGTTTTTAACACATGAACCTTTATCCAAAGATAAAAAAAAAAAAATTATTTCATTCTGTGACGGGGAATCGAATCCGGGTCACGGCACTAAGAGCGCCAAATCCTAACCAGTAGGCCATCATTTTGGCTACAGCAAACTTTTTTGTTACTGTTCAAAGGTTTGTGTTCCAATCAGAGCCTGCAACGTGTTTTTATGAGCCGAGCAAACAGTTTACATCATTAAAATCAGCTTAATTTGTGTCAGTAATCAGTTTCATTGTAGCATGATTTGAGGCTTCATATCCTCGCCAAGGGCTTGACGCAGGCAGTCATGCGTCACTGGACTAATTTGACTAACCTTCACGGTACTTTAGACCACGATGGAAACGCAGACAACAAAAGGTCTGGAGGTACCAAATGGTCCCTTGAAAAAGTTCCTGGGACTAATTGTTCCGGGTAATTTTGGTGGAAACGTTGCTTACATTAACTGATCTAAAGCCAATACTGCTATAACCAATAGTAGAGAATGGACACTTTACACTGGTCACAGTGTGAGTGGCCAAATTGATTTGATGACAGTCCGTAAACAGGGAAATAGTAGTAGAATATACTGGTTGTGGGTGGGGAATAACATGTTGCATGCTTCCTGCATGACGGTAAAATGCCCCCAATCCAGTCCCAATGCACACCTCTGCTCAAGTTCTATTTAGCTTACACTGGCTGCCTATTAATTTGTGCATTGACTATGGCATGCCGCTTATGACGTGTAAAGGTTGAACACATTTATCTCCATCATGTCATAATGATTTGAACCAAAATCCTGATCATTTTGTTCAACTGTGGAACACCTACTGTCAGTGAGAGAGTCACTTGCAGCTGCTATAGGATGGAGTATTAAATTTATACTTAAACTCTGTAATATTGTTCCATTTAAACTCCTGTTTTTAAAGCACGTTTTTGGAAATGATTTGACTAAAACCGAAATTATGACATAAGAAAAAGAAGAAATGTATTATTATTATTATTATTATTATTATTATTAGTGGTAGTAGTAGTAGTAGTAGTAGTAGTAGTACTGATTAGGAAACAGTTTGAAATAGAATAAGTACTGAGTATTCCTGCCAAATTCCTAATCAAATCATGCCTGCAACTCATTGGGGAAAAGTCATAAACGCACAGCAATGTTCATTTGTGTTTTATGTCCTTTGCTCTCTCTCAGTTTGTTGAAGCTGTCCCTTGTGAGATTTGCTGATGGCTAACCGGCACTGTGTGTTGTGATCCTGGCACCCAGTCCTGGACAGACACATACCCAGATTGGAGCTTGTTGTTATTCTATTGGTACTATCAGGATTTGTATTGTTTATTCTCAACATGTTAACGGAGGTGAGTACAGCTTCAGAACCAACGATGCCCACACAGGCAGCTGATGTGTTTTCAGTAGCAATGGAGTTTTTTTCCTCCAGAAGGAGTTTCCAGTGAATGTTTCCTGGGATGCGTTCTGGATGTAAACTAAATGCATTACTTCAACATTTCTCATAGTGACCTGAAAATTTTTTTTGTTGTTGAAATTATGGACCATATTCATATATCGGATATATCAGGTTTAGATATCATTAAAATATAAATACATGATATTTATTGGATAAAATGATGTACAACACACATTGAAACTGCGCTATAAGCATAGTAGATGAGTGATTGGTCAGTTTATACATCAAAATACAGGCATGTTTTCTTTACATGAGAGTGTAACAACTTTATTAAAATAAAAAAAAAATCAATATTGTTAAAATGCTAAAATAGCAACTTGAGGTAATATCTTGTGGTTTAATATCTTTATTAGGTTGTGCTGTTTGTGCACTATTTTTTTTTTTTTTTTTTTAAATAATAGGATATTCTGGATCAAGTGCTATTTATAAGCTGCTGAATAATGTTCAATTAAACCAGATTTACAATAGTTGATATGATGATTACTACTACAATTACAAATTTTTATATAATTGCAAAAATATTTGTGCGTCTTATTTCATTTCTTTGTGGATCACTTTCTGTTTATTTGTGGATCTTACTTTTATATTTGTGGAACTCATGTCATCTATTTGCAAGTTATACAAGAGTTAGTTGTGGTCCACTGATGTGATTGGACGAACGGAAATCCAAGCGTGCTTATATTTAGTAGAACCACACTGAGACGTTTCACTGTGTGTATCGCTCCACTCGTCCGTGTTCCCCACATAAAATTCTCATTCTAGTGACCTCATCAATGGACATGGTAAACAATACCGGTTTTCATGACTATAACTTTGACTTAAAATATGACCACCTTGCTGCCTGCCTCCCTGCTCCCACCCCTCCTTGCCTCCCTGCTCCCACCCCTCCTTGCCTCCCTGCTCCCACCCCTCTTTGCACACCCCTCATCCACACATTCCAAGTCTACATTCAGGGGTGTGCACTCTCCACCCTCTGCTGCTCCTTCTAGTCTGCACACTCTGTCCCTCCCCTCAGCTAATCTACACACTTTACCTCTCCCCTAGGCTTGCCTTCACCCTAGACCCTCCAACCTAACCTTGACTACACCCTACCCCCATCCCCTTTGTCCAACCTACACACTTCTTCCTGCCTGCCTCCACCCCATCCGCCACCCCCAAGTGCACACCCCTCATCCACACATTCCTAGTCTACATTCAGGGGT
Organism: Ictalurus punctatus; assembly: GCF_001660625.3. NCBI lineage: Eukaryota > Metazoa > Chordata > Actinopteri > Siluriformes > Ictaluridae > Ictalurus > Ictalurus punctatus. The sequence continues at coordinate 33,476,784 of NC_030421.2, forward strand.
GTGCACTCTCCACCCTCTGCTCCTCTTTCTCACCTTCACACTCCAACCCTCCTCTAGGCTTGCCTTCACCCTAGCCTTGACACTCTAACCCTACTCTCAGCTAACCTTCACACACTACCCCTCCCCTAGGCTTGCCTTCACACCCTAGGCTTGCCTAACCCTCCCTTTGACACTTCAACCTAACCTTAACTACACACTCCTCCCATCCCCTCATGCTAGTCTGCCCTCTCTCATCTTCACACTCCAATCCTCCCCTCATCCTATACACTCCTCCCCTCAGCCCAGCCGACACACTCCTCCCATCCCCTCAGCCCAGCCGACACACTCCTCCCATCCCCTCAGCCGACACACTCCTCCCATCCCCTCAGCCCAGCCGACACACTCCTCCCATCCCCTCAGCCCAGCCGACACACTCCTCCCATCCCCTCAGCCCAGCCGACACACTCCTCCCATCCCCTCAGCCCAGCCGACACACTCCTCCCATCCCCTCAGCCCAGCCGACACACTCCTCCCATCCCCTCAGCCCAGCCGACACACTCCTCCCATCCCCTCAGCCCAGCCGACACACTCCTCCCATCCCCTCAGCCCAGCCGACACACTCCTCCCATCCCCTCAGCCCAGCCGACACACTCTTCCCATCCCAGCCTACACACTCTTCCCATCCCCTTAGCCCAGCCTACACTCCCATTAGCCCAACCCACACACTCATCCCATCCCCATTAACTGATAACTCTGGTTGGATTTTCATTACACCAAAGAGGAACAGAGACAACACCTGTGTGCGACTGTGTGTTTTTTGAACTTCACAATGCAACAGCACAGTTTATTCTAAAACCTGCCAAAAAGAGGGTTTGAACCTGCACAAACTACACCATAATCGCTGCCCCACTAACCACTACACCACCGAGGGCCAGTGTGCAAGCTGTGTGTTGGACTTTTGTCGTCAAAAATTCACCTCTTGAGGCCACAGAAACTTTTAGATTTACATCAGCCAAAAGGCAGAACCGAACCAACAGCTTCTAGAAGAACCCAACAGTGACACAAACTCTAACCACTACACCACAGAAGGACTAAACCAGGTCTAGTGTGTTATACTTCTGTTGTTATAACTTCAAGAAGACGCAGCAACTTTTAGTCTCGAACCAACCAAAACACAGACGAGAACCCACACCTTCTGGACCACCAACACTGACCGCTACACCGCAAGAACAGCAACCATGTGTGTGTGTTTTTTGGACTTCATGAAACACTTCACAATACAACAGCACAGTTTATTCTTGAACCAGATAAGAACCTGAATCATCAGGAGCCGCCGTACCGGCACTCTCTATCCACCACGCCGCAGAAGGAACGGGTACGGGTGCATAATGCTAATGAGAAGAAACCCGGACCCGACGCCGATATGAGGAATGTTAGATGAGAGTAAGTGTCAGTGTTGTGGTTACTGAACCTTCTGGGTCTAATCTGTATTTTGGCAGGTTTAAGAATATAAAGTGGTGCTGTAGCAGTATGAAGGTGCGATGAAGGCAGTGGTGTGTACAGACGTGTATAAAAACCTCTCACCCACACTACCACTGGTCACTCGCCCTCCTCCACCTTCCTCCTGTCCTCCTCATTCTCTCAGACAGGTCTCTTTGGAAAGATAAAAGACTCCCGCTTAAGGAGTCCATGGTAGCATCCCAGTTCCCAGACGTCTTTGCTGTTATGCTAATGAGGTAAACCCTGATTGGATGCCAGGCCCAATTATTTGTTCTATGTCATCCTGTGTTTTTATTCTTAATGATTTAAATAGCACACGGAGATCATTAATCCATAAAGGAAATCATGAAGACACAGAGGGAAAGACAAATAAAATGATATTTGAATATAAAATGTTCCAAAATACCGAGAATTGTGGAGGCCATGTGGTCAGATCAGTAAATCCTTTTACACTGGCCATTTTCTCTGGAGGCTCCACCGTGTCGTTATTAGGGGGCCAAGCACCGACTGAATGTGAGTAGTGGAACTGTATTTTTCCTTCTTATCATTATTTAGATCAGAATTTGTTCTCTCAATTCAGTAATAGTTTATTCACCTACAGCCCTGAAGCTCCAGAACCTCACCGCTGAGAACCGGATGTAGTAGAGAACCTACCGGAACCTTTCCTCTGAAACAATCTGTGTTTTCCTACATTCAATATACATACATTTGAATACATTCAAGTGTTGCAGGGATTAATTGAGCAAATAATTACACTTAACCACAATAAAGCATCAAACTGCAATAATCATAGACAGATCCTGTGAATAATAATAATAATAATAATAATAATAATAATAATAATAATAATTACATCTTCATATATCACTTAATCTTTTTTTTAACAGATAATAAATGTTCAAAATAGTGTTTAATTGATAATCCTTAATGAATTATATGGAAATCTATGAGAATTAACAAGATTAAAAAGTATATTAAAGTACATTTACCAAGATAGACACGTGTGCAATGCTCTAGCCCGACCAGCAGGAGGCGACACAGCGCCTTTACACACACACACACAAACAGTGACTTGCAGAGAGAGAGAGAGAGAGAGAGAGAGAGAGAGAGAGAGAGAGAGAGAGAGAGAGAGAGAGAGAGTTTAATGGGAATGTGTGTATTGTTACTGGAACTGTGCAGATGTGTTTATCACAGACATTTGTTTTTTTGTATTCTGTGTATTGTGTAGTTGTGTGTATTGTATTTCCCATTGTGTTTAATGGGGAGTGTGTTTGTTGCGTATTTGTGTGAAGCTTTGTAATGTGTAGTGTTTAAGGGAGGATGTGTGTAATTGTGACTTTTTGTTAGGGTTGAGTGAGGGCTGAGGGCTGATGTAGGGTTGACATTATGGTTGAGTGTTAGTATTAATGTCAGTCAAGGGTTAATGCTTGAGTTAGTAATATAATTATATCAAATATAGTTTGTATATCAAAACTTAGTTTTATTATTATTATTATTATTATTATTTATTATTATACAGCTGCTGATGTAGGACTCATTAAAATGAGATTTCTGTGAATCAGCACTCTATTAAATCATCTCTGCAATATTCCACTCATCTATTTGCTGTCTCCGTTTCATTCTTGAAAAATCTACCTAATGTCATAGTGGCTGAGCTGAGGCGCCCTCTGGTGGTGGAACACGTCACTCATCTCATTTGAAAACGCCTCTTTTCTCTTATCTCTACATATAGGTGTGCAACAATTATTGGCACCTCTATGAATTCATACGAGAAAAATATATTTGAAGTATATTCCCACTGATATTGAATTTTTTTTAGTACACTTGGGTGACTAGAAACAGGAAATTGACTTACTGTTTCACAGGGGTATAAATATGAGGTAACACACAGGCCAAATTCCCTTGGTCATTCATAACAATGCGTAAGAACAAGGAATATAGCTGTGATGTGCAGCAAAAGGTTGTTGAGCGTCACACAATGGGGCGTGGCTATAAGAAAATCACACAAGCATTGAAAATGCCCATTTCCACCATCAGGGCAATAATTAAGAAGTTCCAGTCAACTGGAAATGTTATGAATCGAGCTGGAATTGGACGTGTGTCTATATCGTCTCAACGCACTGTGAAGAGGACGGTTCGAGTGGACAAAATATCTCCAAGGATCACAGCTGGAGAACTGCATGTTAGTTGTGTCTTGGGGTCAGAAAGTCTCCAAAACTACAATCCGAAATCACCGACATCACCACAAGCTGTTTGGTTTCAAGAAAAAAGCCTCTACTCTCATCCAAAAACAAACTCGAGCCTCTTCAGTGTGCAGACACTACCGGAACTTCAAATGGGATCGGGTTCTACGGTCAGATGAAACCAGAACAGAGCGTTTTGGTAATAAACACAGAGGTGGTTTTGGAGCACACAGAGAGGTAGCCGTATGGAAAAGTTCCTCATGTCCACGGTTAAATATGGAGGTGGATCTTTAATGTTTTGGGATGTTTTTCTGCAGAGGACCTGGACATTTTGTTAGGATACATGGCATCATGGACTCCATCAAATATCAACAGATATTAAATGAAAACCTGACTGCCTCTGACAGAAAGATTCAAATGGGCTGTGGTCGGATCTTCCAGCAGGACAATGATCCAAAACATCATCAAAATCAACACAGAAATGGTTTACTGACCACAAAATCAAGATCCTGTCCTGACCATCCCAGTCCCCTGACCTGAACCCCATAGAGAACCTGTGGGGTGAACTGAAGAGGAGAGTCCACCAGCGTGGACCTGAAATGTGAAGGATCTGGAGAGGTTCTGTCTGGAGGAACGCTCTCACATCCCTCACCGTGTATTCTCCAACCTCATCAGTGTTATAGGAGAAGACTCAGAGCTGTTCTCTTGGCAAAGGGACGTAGCACAAAGTATTGACTAAAAGGGTGCCAATAATTGTTGAACAGGTTAAAAAAAAAAAAAAAAAACACCAACAACCTGTGTTTTGTTTGCTTTGTTTGTTGAGTAGAGTATTTTTGTGAACTTTTTTAACAAAAGATCAAAAGGTTCAACAACAAAGATAATTTTTCGCAGGTGTTTAATACACAGCTGTGTGTTTCTGTGTCCTTCACTTTCATTATTAATTTTTAATAAACAGACTATAAAGCAGGACTCACAACACTGTGAAACACAGTAAGAAGCTCCCTCTGTCCCTGCACACACACACACACACACACACACACACACACACACACACACACACACACACACACACACACACAGAGCGTTTCAGTGGGTTTGTTTGCTCAGTGTGTGTGTGTGTTTGCTTAAGGGCAGGTGTGAGACAGAGCGAGAGGAAAATGGTGAACAGCTGCTGCTCTCCTGCTCTGACAGATCCGATCTCCTCATTTCCCTGGAAAATAATAACGCTCATTTCCATCTTGCCATGGCTGTGTTTCAAACTGCCATCTCCAGCTCCATCCTCACAGAGAGAGAGAGTGTGATGAAATGTATCATCACTACAGCTCGTTCCCTCCGTGAGGAAGGGCGGAACAGATCGAATAAACACGGCACACTTTTACACTGTAACTCAATATCATAAAACTGTGATATAATGTCAGCTAATTATCTCAATATAAAAAAACTGAACACCTGCCACATTGTTTTATTACTTTCAGAGGATTCAGAATTAAACCGTCACGGAGTGAGTGCACTACGAAACAGAGAATATATTCCAGTGTCTAAGAGGAGAAAAACTTTTTACACACGTCCCTGATTACAAAAAAAAAAAAAAAAAAAAAAAAAATTTACAATCCATGAGGAAAATCTCTAATGGTTTCCATTATGCAATTATTCAGCTTCAGAATAAAATGATACAGAAACCATTAGGAACAACATTTTCCATTAAAATATCATTACATCATGCTAGATGTAGTTATAAATTATTCACAAGTATGAGATTAGAAGAGAAGTGTTTATTCTACAGTGTGACTGGGTTTGAGGAGTTAGGTGATCATGATTATTAATTCCAATTTATAATTAAAATTCAGTACAAAGCAACAAGATGAATGAAAATATACCGTAAATACACAAACTGACCATAAGGCCATAAAAATTCATAAATTTGAGAGAGTTATATTTAATATAAATGAAAGATAAAACTTTCAAATAAAAAATAATATAAAATATATATTAATGCAGATTAATTCTTAGTCTAAGGAGATAAACATTACACAAATATAAAGGAAAATTTTATATAAATGTAACGATTTAAAAATCATGAAATGGGTAGATATAAATAAACGAAATAAGTCTGAGGTGATAACGAAAGTGCACGAATACGAATTAAAATATAACATCTTTTACAATCAGTGTCCAGGGCAAAAGCTTTCATAACAGACTAATTCATTTGACTTGCAAATGAGTTCATTTGCATATCAGGAAGTAGATTGTAATCATCTACAGTCATGTGAAAAAGTAAGTACACCCCGTGGAAATGGTTGGCTTTTTTTAAATATTTGGACGAGCAAACATTTGATCATTTTTGAAACAGTGCCGATTAATAAAGTTGATATACTCGAACAAAACCACAAGGAAATTCAACAGAAATATCAATACATGTGTGTGAATCTTCTGTGGAGTAAAAGTAAGTACACCCGTGACATCAGAAGCTAGTGTTGCCCGCTTTAGCAGAAATAACTTCTTGTAGGTGTTTTGCATGATTGTCCAGCAGGCTTGCTGGAATTTTTGACCACTCCTCCATGCAATATTCTTGCAGTTGTAAGATGTTTGAGGGTTTTCTTGCATGTACTAACTGTTGAAAATCCTCCCACAACATTTCAATGGGATTCAAATCTGGGCTTGGACTCGGCCGTTCCGTAACCCTCCATTTCTTCTTTCTGAGACGTCCCTTGGTGGATTTTCTAGTGGGCTTAGGATCATTATCCTGTTGAAAGGATCACTTTTGGTTCAGCTTCAACTATCAGACAGATGGCCTCACGTTATCTTCATGTGCTCTTTGATATGATGCAGAATTCATAGTTGAACATTGAATACAAGCTGTCCAGAAGCAACCCCAAACCATAACATTTCCACCACCGTGCTTCACAGTTGGTATGAGGGGTTTCTCCTGAAAAGCTGTCTTTTGTTTGCACCAAACATGTCTGCTGTTACTGTGTCCAAACAACTATACCTTTGATTCGTTTGTCCAGATCACACTTTTGGAATACCAAAAGGTCTGGTCTTTGTCTATATGCTCATTAACAAACTGTAGTCTTGCGAAGGCTTTTTCGTGACACGCCTCCCATGCAGGTCAAATCTGTGCAATCTCTTTTAGATTGTAGAAGCGTGCACTTTGACCCCAACAGCTGCAAGACTTACTGCAGACCCTGTGATGAAATTTTGGGGTCCTTGGAGACTTTTTTTTTGCATCAGACGCTCTGCTCTTGGGCTGAATTTGCTGGGACGGTCAGTCTTTGACTAATCAGCAGTCGTTTGAGATCTGCGCCATTTCTAGATGACGTTCCTTACAATAGAACGATGTATTTCAAATTATTTGGAGATCTTTTTAGATCCCTTGCCAGACTCATAGGCATCCACAACCTTTTTTTTTTTCCTGAAGGCCTTACAGAACTCTTTAGATCCTGGCATGGTGACACCACACACCTCAATAACAAAGGGAACACCAGACACGAGATATGACAGCCGTATAAATAGGACCGGTTCCACCTGCACTCCCTCAGCAGGTTCCCTCCTATCACTGGAACCCGATCTTCAAGACCGGATTCTAATTTTATGGATTTGAAAGTGTGATAAATGTAGGGTGTACTTACTTTTTCCATCTGCCTGATCTGTTTTTTTGTTCATTTAAATTGTGAAAATTGCTACAACATGTCAGTTTTATGTGTCAGTTGATAGAGTTCATCACCTTTATTAATAGGCACGGTTTCAAAGAGGATCAAATGTTTACTTGCCCAAATATGTCAAATAAATAAACTTTCCATGGGGTGTACTTATTTTCTCTCATGATTGTATAACAAGGCCATTCAACACTGTATAGTCAGGTGGGTTATATTCATGCATCTCTCTCTCTCTCTCACACTCACACACACACACGTCTGGTTAATAAAACACGTCATGCGAGTTCCTTCATCATTCGTTAACTGCAGTATTAATTTATTTAATTACCTTTGCCAGATGTGAATGTGGAGGTCAGGTGGAGGTGCATTGAGGTCAGGTGGAGTGTGTGAGCTCTGACATTAATGCGGGTGTGATGAATAAACAGTGAGCTGTATGTCACTATGGAAACTAATCCTGTAAAACATTCAGGTGGCTTCTGCTAACATCTGCTTCATCAGTGAGCTTTATCTCTCTCTCTCTCTCTCTCTCTCTCTCTCTCTCTCTCTCCTTTATCAAATCTCTCTGTGAAGGTGAGGAGGAGTCAGCTGTCCTTTGACTAAAGCCTTTAACTAACACACACACACACACACACACACACACACACCATTAAAGCTTTCATTTAGCAGCGACTGAGCTTTATAAAAAATAAATGACATTTAAACCAAAGAAGTCAAATAAAAAGTCAAACTAAAAATCAAGCTAAACAGAGCATCATGCTGAAACACAAACCTTATTAATAATATAATAAAACATAATAATAAAGGCAACATGTTTAAATATTAAACAAATATTTAAATCAGTCTGTCTCCTTCATTAATAAAAGGGATTCTGTTAATATGAAGAATTGTTAGCATACTAACATACTACTAGTAATAATAATAATAATAATAATAATAATAATAATAATACGTAAAATATTGACATTTAAAGCACTAAATAGATCATGAAAACTAATATACTTAAAAACTTAAGAATTTTTTAAGTGTTATTTTGAAGATTGTTAAAAATCTGGAAATAAAAGTACCACCAACACTGAAATTTTATTCAATTATATTATATTAATATATATATATATATATATATATATATATATATATATATATATATATATATATATATATATATATATATATATATATATATATATATATACACACACACACACACACACATACATACACACACACACACACACAATTATTTTATTTTATTTTTTTTTTCAAGCTGACATAATATTTAAAAAGCAGAAACTTCATAAAAAACAGTTGGTAAAGATGAAAATAAAGAAGCGTTATCCTGGCAGTGAGCTTTGAGTTCTCTGAGCCAGGAGGTGATGCCATTATGCAAATGAGGATTGTACAAGTAGGTGGGGTTGTGGGCGTGGCTATGAGCAGGATTTGAGCTGGAACATCTCTTTCACTGAACTAAAGTCAATATGTACAGAAACATAGCCACAGGGTTCAACTGAACACACACACACACACACACACACACACACACACACACACACACACACACACACACACACACACACACACACACACACACACACACACACACACACACACACACACACACACACACACACACACACACACACACACACACACACACACACACACACACACACACACACGGATCTACGCTGCTAACTGTCCTGGGGGGGGTTGTCACCAGGATAAACTCATACACACCTTTAAACTGCTGCAGTTTAACCGGCACCTGCTTATTTACCTTCACACTCATTAAAGTCACATGACGGTAATCACACCTGACTTTTAGATTTGCACATCAAGCACAAAAAAAAAAGCCCTTTTCTTGTTTTGCTTAGTTGTATTGTATTAATGTCATTTAGGGAAAATGCAACTTATTTCATTTTTGTAATAAAAAGAAAATTAACAAAAAAATAGTGATATTACAAAGCACTAACAGAAAGCTAATATTTATTTGAAAAAAATCGAAAAGGGAAGATTATGAACTCACTTCACCTCAGGTGATCTTTTTATTCATTATAATAATCTTTTAATATTGAAATAAGTGAATGAGGAAGCGTACATTACTCAGCGGAACTGCACCGTGGAGTTTACGCCACACACGTGACATTAAATGAAACGCTCATCATCGTAGCGTTAGATATTAGTGGTGTATTTACATAGAAATCAACTTTTTGTTCACATTTGGCAGGTTTTTATCCCCCAGTCATCATGGGTGTTACAGTACACATACATTTTTTTGGTTGTGTTTCACAGCATTTACTCCAGATGTTGAAGTTGTAAAAGGTTACAGTAGTGAAATAAAAATAGTTTACTGTGTGTGTTCTGGAGAATAAGGGCAGAGAAAGAGAAGTCAGGTTTGTGTAATTCAGTAAAAAGGCAGTGAGTCGGTTGGAAGTTTGCATGCGTGTTGTAGAAGTTTTGCATATCTGATAACAGCTTGTATCTCTTATTATATTACAGACATTAGATTATCTGTGACATTTAAACGAGATGCTTGTCAGATGAAGTGAAGGAAAAGTTTAAATACACTGTGTGTAAAAGATATAGATAGATAGATAGATAGATAGATATGTATAAGAGGAAGTGGTGAGCCGTGTGAGGATGAGCCAGGGTGTGTGTCTGTTGCACACCTGTACCTGCGTAACGCGAGCCGAACGAACAAAACTCCAGCTGCAGGTATTGTGCGTGTGGCTCAGCGTAAGGCAGATACAGACAGAGAGAGAGGGGACGGTACGGTACGGTACCGGTTCTCCTTTAACCTTACACCTAGAGACAGGATACATAGTCACTTCAATTACACAAACTAAACCCAAACACAGACCAAATGGCTAAAGATGAGTAAAGGATGCATAATATGGCTCGGAATTTGATAAAGGAGATGTAAAAACTGGCAAAAACGCACAGAAAATAAACACAAAGGAACATAACCATGAAGAAAAAGTCAACAAAATGGACAACAGGGTTTTAGACAGTGTAAATAAAATGAGTTAAACGACCAAAAGGTTGGTCAGGCAAGAGTACCTAAAAATAGGTAAAAGGTGCAGACAAATGGACAAGAAGTACCTAAAAGGAACATAAAAGGAGGCAAAACTGAGATAAGATGCATAAATCTAGGCATAATGGTACTTATAAGTGACAAATGTACAAGCAATGCATTTACAGTCCTGAAAAAAGGACCAGATGTCCTAAAGAGTGGATGAAGGGTACTTAAAATTGTCAAAGGAGCTTAAAAGTAGAAAAAGGATGCTCAAAGAAGGATTACGTGATAAAAAGCTGTAAGAGTTGTGTATATGGTACTTAACAAGAACAAAGGGTACTCTAAAGCAAGCAGAGAACGACTAAATGGATTCAGTAAAAACTGAAAGTACAAAATGCTTACAAATGGACAAAATATAGAATTTGAAAAGGAGGTAAAGTCTATAAATTCATTTGTTATTAAAAAATTAAATATATAAATTGGCCAACGATGAGCAATAAGGTGACAATACGAGTAGACAATACGAGTACAGAAGCGAGTAACTAAATGCGTACCGGTGTATAAAATGGATGCACAAATAAGGATGAAATTTGGACAAAAATGACACGAGAGATGATTAAAAGTGGACAGTGATCAATAAGGGTTTTCCAAAGTGTTCCTAAAGTGGACAAAAATTGCACAGAATTAGACAAAGTGTACAAAAGGTGATTTTAGTCGACAGAGGACACAGTAAATGGTGACAAGAGAAAGACATGTCACTACAGGCAGGACAGCGAGTGTGTAATAGAGGAGTGAGTGTGAGTGTGAGTGTGTGTGTGTGTGTGTGTGTGTGTTGGACATACCTCTTTCTCCACAGGAACAGGACTGCAGAGTGTGTTGTGCGAGTGTGTGTGTCTTCATGCTGTTTGCATTGTGTTTAAAAGGAGAACAAAGCTTAGGACACACCTGGTCAACTTCTCATCCAATTACAATACAGAATACAAAAGTGGGGCGGAGCCAGTGCGAATCTGCATACCTGTGTTTAAACGGTGTGAAAGGGCAGATTTTCATCACAGAAATGATTATCAGGTGTTCATTCAATAATGACTGGTATATTGTAAACACACACACACACACACACACACACAGAGGAAAGTAGTAGAGTTTGAGTATTTCCTGAGCTTGCACAGAGCTAGGACTTCTATCTGAAACGTCCAGTTTCGCAGGAAACTTTTATTTCTTCTAAAGAGTCAGTCAGTCACCTAAACCATACACGTACAATTCATAAAAATGGTCAAATACAACATAAAATGTACCAAAAGCTGACGAAAATGACTTATGAGTGCCTAATAAATTCATACTTTTGGCACTAAAAATATGACAGCACGTACCTACAAGTGGACAGTTTGTTCCTAACAGTGAATAAACATATCTAAAAGTGGAGGAGATAGAGAACCTGCAGACAGGGAGGGTTCTAGGAAGATCTACATTTATACTTCTAGCTACGCTATTGGTTCAGACAAGTGCCTGGTCAAAGCTGATTTCTAAAACTCAGTTTATTTCAGATAAACTTTTGTTTAATTGACTTGAAGGGACGTTTATGTGCAAGCTGAATTTTATCTGAAGTACAGGAACATGTGCTAGAAGTGCAAGAACAATAAAAAAATACAATAAAAACACAAAAACTGACTTTTTTATGAACACAGATTTATTGTACAGTAATTCCGCTTTACACTCGACAGTGTTACGGAGTTCCACTTCATCACCGTGTGTCTTGAATTTCAGTAATCATCATCACTTCTTTATAAAATCGCTAGTTGCCTGGAATCTTTTTACCAACAAGGATTTTAATAAAATATTTTCACTGTGTGTCTGAAGCGTGTTGAGACTTTGAGGATGTTACCACTTCCCCTCGCTTTGTCGCCATGTTAACGGCACTACTTTATATCAGCTCGAGCGAGTGTGTTAGCTGAGGATCGAGTCGCCAACACTGTATACATAACACTGGATTGTTAAAACTGGTTTTACTGCCAAGCTAAGTATCACCAGCAAATTATTAACTATCTAGCAGCAAATTAGAGCCGATAAGTTAGCATACACAAACTGCAAATCAGCTAGGTAGAAATCCAAGTACGTTGCATCCTAGCTAGTCAGATATTAAACAAATCAGTGAGATTTCATGCTAGCGAGACAGACAGCAAAGCTGCAAGTCACCATGGTAGGTAGATGGCAACCTGGTCAATTACCAAGCTAACTACTGGGCAAATCAGCTGGTTAATGTTAGCTAAAATAAAATAATAATTCTCATGCTAGCTTGTCAGCAAGCTAGCTGTTTAATAAACTTGTTATAGTTATGATAGCAAGATAGCAAATAAGCTTATTCCTCAGCTAGCGAATCGTAAGTCTAGATAGCTAGTCATAACCTGCTACAGAGCAAACATGCTAGTTAGCCTGCTACCCATTTTAAATAAAAAACAAAACAAAAAGAAACATTAATTTCATCATTTTCATTTCAGCTTACAGCATGAGATCATCTGTATGCTAATTAATCAGCAATAATACATCAGTAGTTATAGTAACTATACTTTCAATGCAGGAAATAAGCTAATTAATCATGTTGGCTGTTAGCACTTTGTCATGCTAGCTAGAGAGCAAAGCAGCAATTCACCACAGTATCAGTCCTATCCGGTTAAGCAGTTAACGAGACAACTATCAGATAAGTCGGCTACATATCACGGTAGATAAGTAGCGAAATCGGATATCTATTATACTAGCTACATAAAACACGGCTAGTCGTCACCCCGCCCAAACAGCAAACGTCAGTTACCCTGCAAATCAACAAACAGGTATTCCACACGACAGCTGCAAAACAGCAGTTTGATATACCAGCTAGTTATAATGACAAATAGAAAATCAGCTTGTTAACACAGTTACACTAGCTACGTATTAACTACAGCAGAGTTTTCCATAAGATGGTTGAGCGAGCATCATAATTCTCTCTCTCTCCCACTTTATATTAGCTCTATAATGATTTTGGGAAACCGGTCATCGATCATTAGCACCTGTGTTTCTGCCGATTAATCCCTAAACACTACACACTAGTCCCCTCGTACAGCAAGTCCTACTCGAGTTAGGGGAAGTGAGCATGGACGCATTAAGAACAGCAGAGAAAATAGAATTAGGATCAGGATTACAATAAGACTCAGGTTTAGGTCCAGGAATGTGATCAGAATTTTATTGAGGATCAGGATTAAGATCAGGATTAAGGATTGATCCTGATCTGGTTATCAGGATAGTCACAGTCTGCTGAGATACGCTTCCCATCCTGCTTTCCTGTACTTCTCCGCTTCCTCCTTCCTGTCAGACGCAGACAGAATTCCCCGTCCAACGATGATGACATCAGAGCCTTTAGAGCGAATGACCTCGTCCGGGGTGGTGTACTGCTGCCCGAGGTCGTCTCCTAGGAAACGGCGTGAAACAAAGTACCACAGATTAAACAGCAGATTAACTTCACTACAGACTCAATTCAGCAAAATTAAAGACAGGAGTTCATATTTTACTACATTTTATTTATTACACCATGTTCGGTTTAATCTGATCATTTAATCTCATGACTTTATCTAGTGTTAGTATCTTAAATATAATTTCATTACTAAACTCTGATACCGGAAACATTTTATGTCGTTGTGTAATATAATTTAGATTATTATTTAAGATAAGTGTTTAAATATATTCTTACTACTAATTAACCAGCTCTTAATTAAATATTTTAAAATAAATATAAAAATGTGACTATTACAATATTTTTAAAAAGAATTTTAACCATGTATTATTATTATTATTAAAATACATATAATTGTATATTAATAAATTTACAATTCTTAGAAATATGGTGCCACCTGGTGGTCAGAGCTGAATTTACATCCTGTGACATGTATGTGTACCTCCACTCTGTAACCTCACTCCTGGGGTCATGTGCACGTGCTCTGGTTTAGCGCTGACCTTTGACCCACTGATGAAACCGAACACAAAGTCTGGGTGATCGTCCGCCATTTTTACCTACACACACGCACGCACACAGTCCAAGTCACAAACACAAACAAAGAACACTCTGAAATTCAGTGTGTGTGTGAGAGTGTGTGTGTGTATTACACACCGTAGTTTGTGTGTACTGCTCGGTAGTCAGCGCTCCCTGTGAGCTCATCTGGGCGATGAGTAAACAGCCGTGACCGAGACTCCGCCCCACAGCCTTCAGCCCTGCGACCACGCCCGGGCCGGGCACTGAGTGAGCGTTAATGATGTGTGACCACGAGGAGATACAATACACACCACCTGAACCACACACACACACACACACACACACACACACACACACACACACACACACACACACACACACATTAATACAGAAATACGAACTCCAATCTCTCTTGCCTCCTTCCATATTTACTTTTCTCTCTTTTCCTCCTTTCTGCCTCTCTTCTTCTCCCCAGTTTCCTCTCCCTGACAGCCTTCATCTCTTTTTACTTTCTTCCCCATGTTCACTCTCTTTTTATTCCTTTTCTCTCTTGGACCTTTCCCTTTCTCCCACCTTATCTTCTTTACTTTCATCCTTCCCCTTTTCTTTCCCTCATTTCCATTCTTCCCTCCATAACGTTTTTTCTTTCTCTATCTCTTTCTCTCTCTCTCCCACTCATCTCTTCCTTTCCCCGATCCTTGCTTTTTTTTTTATTTCTTTAATCATTTACTTCCTCCCTTCTTTCTTTATCTCCTTCACTAACTATCTATTAACTTTGTTTAAGTCTTAAAACTCTTATTTCTCGCTCTTTGAACATCCCCTTTATTAAACTCTCTCTCTCCCCCTCACACACACTCTCACACACACACCTTCGTACTGGTGTTTGACGGTGTTTCCGATGTCAGCAAACTTCCTGTCCTCGAAGATGAGGAAGTTGTGTTTGGCGCTCAGCTCCTTCAGCTTGTCGATGGCGTCGCTGCTGAAGTCCTGCAGAATGTCCACGTGTGTCTTAATCACGCAGATGAGCGGCCCGAGCGTGTCCGCCAGCTCCAGCAGCTCGTGAGTGTGTGTGACGTCCGCTGAGACACACAGGTTGGTGCGTTTCTCCTCCATCAGCATGAACAGACGCTTGGCGATGGGGTGTGTGGAGGAGAGAGCAGCCCGGGCGCTGTAACTCATCTCTCTGCTCACGTTCTTCTTCTCCTCTTTCTCCTTCATTCCCGCCAACGTGAACGTCTGGTTCTCCTGGATGAACTTCTCCACGCTGCTGAAGGTCTGCTGGTCGATTCGACCCGATCGGAGAAGAACGTCCAGGAGCTGAGAGACAGAGACGACGGGGTGGAGAGCGATCCCCTCGCTGGACAGTCGCTCTTTACCGCCCTGCTCACGGTCCAACAGTACCACGGCGTCCGTGACCTTTAACCCCTGAGCCTGGAGCTCCTGCGCCGTCTCCATGACGCTACTGCCGCTCGTCACCACGTCCTCCACGATCAGGCAGACTTCACCAGGATGCACCGTGCCCTCGATCAGACGCTTCGTCCCTGAAACATCAACAATAATCAGCCAGTTGGTCTATGAGCGATTCGGACAAGAAACAGTCAGGCGAGAGTCGGGTGAGACAGAGAGGGGGAGAGAGAGAGAGAGAGAGAGAGAGACGGGCGAGAGAGAGAGAGTCAGGCAAGAGAGAGAGAGAGAGAGAGTCGGGCGAGAGAGAGAGAGTCGGGCAAGAGAGAGAGAGAGAGAGAGTCGGGCGAGAGAGAGAGAGAGTCGGGCGAGAGAGAGTCGGGCGAGAGAGAGTCGGGCGAGAGAGAGTCGGGCGAGAGAGAGAGAGTCGGGCGAGAGAGTCGGGCGAGAGAGAGAGAGTCGGGCAAGAGAGAGAGAGAGAGAGAGTCGGGCAAGAGAGAGAGAGAGAGAGAGTCGGGCGAGAGAGAGAGAGAGAGAGAGTCGGGCGAGAGAGAGAGAGAGTCGGGCGAGAGAGAGTCGGGCGAGAGAGAGTCGGGCGAGAGAGAGTCGGGCGAGAGAGAGTCGGGCGAGAGAGTCGGGCGAGAGAGAGAGAGTCGGGCGAGAGAGTCGGGCGAGAGAGAGAGAGTCGGGCGAGAGAGAGAGAGTCGGGCGAGAGAGAGAGAGTCGGGCGAGAGAGAGAGAGTCGGGCGAGAGAGAGAGAGTCGGGCGAGAGAGAGAGAGTCGGGCGAGAGAGAGTCGGGCGAGAGAGAGAGAGTCGGGCGAGAGAGAGTCGGGCGAGAGAGAGAGTCGGGCGAGAGAGAGAGAGAGTCGGGCGCGAGAGAGTCGGGCGCGAGAGAGTCGGGCGCAAGAGAGTCAGGCGCGAGAGAGTCAGGCGCGAGAGAGAGAGAGAGAGAGAGTCGGGCGAGAGAGAGAGAGAGTCGGGCGAGAGAGAGAGAGAGTCGGGCGAGAGAGAGAGAGAGAGTCGGGCGAGAGAGAGCGAGAGAGAGTCGGGCGAGAGAGAGAGAGAGAGAGTCGGGCGAGAGAGAGAGAGAGAGAGAGTCGGGCGAGAGAGAGAGAGAGAGAGTCGGGCGAGAGAGAGAGAGAGAGAGAGTCGGGCGAGAGAGAGAGAGAGTCGGGCGAGAGAGAGTCGGGCGCGAGAGAGTCGGGCGCGAGAGAGTCGGGCGCGAGAGAGTCGGGCGCGAGAGAGAGAGAGAGAGTCGGGCGCGAGAGAGAGAGAGAGTCGGGCGCGAGAGAGAGAGAGAGAGAGAGAGAGAGTCGGGCACGAGAGAGAGAGAGAGAGAGTCGGGCGCGCGAGAGAGAGAGAGTCGGGCACGAGAGAGAGAGAGAGAGAGTCGGGCGCGCGAGAGAGAGAGAGTCGGGCGCGAGAGAGAGAGAGAGAGAGAGAGAGAGAGAGAGAGAGAGAGAGAGAGTCGGGCGCGAGAGAGAGAGAGAGAGAGAGAGAGAGAGAGAGAGTCGGGCGCGAGAGAGAGAGAGAGAGAGAGAGAGAGAGAGAGAGAGTCGGGCGCGAGAGAGAGAGAGAGAGAGAGAGAGAGAGAGAGAGAGTCGGGCGCGAGAGAGAGAGAGAGAGAGAGAGAGAGAGTCGGGCGCGAGAGAGAGAGAGAGAGAGAGAGAGAGAGTCGGGCGCGAGAGAGAGAGAGAGAGAGAGAGAGAGAGAGAGAGAGTCGGGCGCGCGAGAGAGAGAGAGAGAGAGAGAGAGAGAGAGTCGGGCGCGAGAGAGAGAGAGAGAGAGAGAGAGTCGGGCGCGAGAGAGAGAGAGAGAGAGAGAGAGTCGGGCGCGAGAGAGAGAGAGAGAGAGAGAGAGAGTCGGGCGCGAGAGAGAGAGAGAGAGAGAGAGAGAGAGTCGGGCGCGAGAGAGAGAGAGAGAGAGAGAGAGTCGGGCGCGAGAGAGAGAGAGAGAGAGAGAGAGAGTCGGGCGCGAGAGAGAGAGAGAGAGAGAGAGAGAGAGTCGGGCGCGAGAGAGAGAGAGAGAGAGAGAGAGAGTCGGGCGCGAGAGAGAGAGAGAGAGAGAGAGAGAGTCGGGCGCGAGAGAGAGAGAGAGAGAGAGAGAGAGAGTCGGGCGCGAGAGAGAGAGAGAGAGAGAGAGAGTCGGGCGCGAGAGAGAGAGAGAGAGAGAGAGTCGGGCGCGAGAGAGAGAGAGAGAGAGAGAGTCGGGCGCGAGAGAGAGAGAGAGAGAGAGTCGGGCGCGAGAGAGAGAGAGAGAGTCGGGCGCGAGAGAGAGAGAGAGAGAGTCGGGCGCGAGAGAGAGAGAGAGAGAGAGAGAGTCGGGCGCGAGAGAGAGAGAGAGAGAGTCGGGCGCGAGAGAGAGAGAGAGAGAGTCGGGCGCGAGAGAGAGAGAGAGAGAGAGAGAGTCGGGCGCGAGAGAGAGAGAGAGAGAGAGAGTCGGGCGCGAGAGACAGAGAGAGAGAGAGTCAGGCGCGAGAGACAGAGAGAGAGAGAGAGTCGGGCGCGAGAGAGAGAGAGAGAGAGTCAGGCGCGAGAGAGAGAGAGAGAGAGTCAGGCGCGAGAGAGAGAGAGAGTCGGGCGCGAGAGACAGAGAGAGAGAGAGAGTCAGGAGAGAGAGAGTCAGGCGCGAGAGAGAGTCAGGAGAGAGAGAGTCAGGCGAGAGAGAGAGAGAGAGAGAGAGAGTCAGGAGAGAGAGAGTCAGGCGCGAGAGAGAGTCAGGAGAGAGAGAGTCAGGCGAGAGAGAGAGAGAGAGAGAGAGTCGGGCGCGAGAGAGAGAGAGAGAGAGAGAGTCGGGCGCGAGAGAGAGAGAGAGAGAGAGAGAGTCGGGCGCGAGAGACAGAGAGAGAGAGAGTCAGGCGCGAGAGACAGAGAGAGAGAGAGAGTCGGGCGCGAGAGAGAGAGAGAGAGAGTCAGGCGCGAGAGAGAGAGAGAGTCGGGCGCGAGAGACAGAGAGAGAGAGAGTCGGGCGCGAGAGACAGCGAGAGAGAGAGAGTCAGGAGAGAGAGAGTCAGGCGCGAGAGAGAGTCAGGAGAGAGAGAGTCAGGCGAGAGAGAGAGAGAGAGAGTCAGGAGAGAGAGAGTCAGGCGAGAGAGAGAGAGAGAGAGTCAGGAGAGAGAGAGTCAGGCGCGAGAGAGAGTCAGGAGAGAGAGAGTCAGGCGCGAGAGAGAGAGAGAGAGAGAGAGAGTCAGGCGCGAGAGAGAGAGAGAGAGAGAGAGAGTCAGGCGCGAGAGAGAGAGAGAGAGAGAGAGAGAGTCAGGCGCGAGAGAGAGAGAGAGAGAGAGAGTCAGGCGCGGAGAGAGAGAGAGAGAGAGAGAGTCAGGCGCGAGAGAGAGAGAGAGAGAGTCAGGCGCGAGAGAGAGAGAGAGAGAGAGAGTCAGGCGCGAGAGAGAGAGAGAGAGAGAGAGTCAGGCGCGAGAGAGAGAGAGAGAGAGAGAGAGAGAGAGAGAGAGAGAGTCAGGCGAGAGAGAGAGAGAGAGAGAGAGAGAGAGAGAGAGAGTCGGGCGCGGAGAGAGAGAGAGAGAGAGAGAGTCGGGCGCGAGAGACAGAGAGAGAGAGAGTCAGGCGCGAGAGACAGAGAGAGAGAGAGAGTCGGGCGCGAGAGAGAGAGAGAGAGAGTCAGGCGCGAGAGAGAGAGAGAGAGAGTCAGGCGCGAGAGAGAGAGAGAGAGAGAGAGAGTCAGGAGAGAGAGAGTCAGGCGCGAGAGAGAGAGTCAGGAGAGAGAGAGTCAGGCGAGAGAGAGAGAGAGAGAGAGAGAGTCAGGAGAGAGAGAGTCAGGCGCGAGAGAGAGTCAGGAGAGAGAGAGTCAGGCGAGAGAGAGAGAGAGAGAGAGAGTCGGGGCGCGAGAGAGAGAGAGAGAGAGAGAGTCGGGCGCGAGAGAGAGAGAGAGAGAGAGAGAGTCGGGCGCGAGAGACAGAGAGAGAGAGAGTCAGGCGCGAGAGACAGAGAGAGAGAGAGAGTCGGGCGCGAGAGAGAGAGAGAGAGAGTCAGGCGCGAGAGAGAGAGAGAGAGTCGGGGCGCGAGAGACAGAGAGAGAGAGAGTCGGGCGCGAGAG
Source organism: Ictalurus punctatus (assembly GCF_001660625.3). Taxonomy (NCBI): domain Eukaryota; kingdom Metazoa; phylum Chordata; class Actinopteri; order Siluriformes; family Ictaluridae; genus Ictalurus; species Ictalurus punctatus. Next base: position 33,496,570 of record NC_030421.2, read on the forward strand.
ACAGCGAGAGAGAGAGAGTCAGGAGAGAGAGAGAGTCAGGCGCGAGAGAGAGTCAGGAGAGAGAGAGTCAGGCGAGAGAGAGAGAGAGAGAGAGAGAGTCAGGAGAGAGAGAGTCAGGCGCGAGAGAGAGTCAGGAGAGAGAGAGTCAGGCGAGAGAGAGAGAGAGAGAGAGAGTCAGGCGCGAGAGAGAGAGAGAGAGAGAGAGAGTCAGGCGCGAGAGAGAGAGAGAGAGAGAGAGAGTCAGGCGCGAGAGAGAGAGAGTCAGGCGCGAGAGAGAGAGAGAGAGAGAGAGTCAGGCGCGAGAGAGAGAGAGAGAGAGAGAGTCAGGCGCGAGAGAGAGAGAGTCAGGCGCGAGAGAGAGAGAGAGAGAGAGAGTCAGGCGCGAGAGAGAGAGAGAGAGAGAGAGTCAGGCGAGAGAGAGAGAGAGAGAGAGAGAGAGAGAGAGAGTCAGGGCGAGAGAGAGAGAGAGAGAGAGAGAGAGAGAGAGAGTCAGGCGAGAGAGAGAGAGAGAGAGAGAGAGAGAGAGAGAGAGAGTCAGGCGAGAGAGAGAGAGAGAGAGAGAGAGAGAGAGAGAGAGAGTCAGGCGAGAGAGAGAGAGAGAGAGAGTCAGGCGAGAGAGAGAGAGAGAGAGAGAGAGAGAGAGAGAGAGAGAGAGAGAGAGAGAGTCAGGCGAGAGAGAGAGAGAGTCAGGCGAGAGAGAGAGAGAGTCAGGCGAGAGAGAGAGAGAGAGAGAGAGAGTCAGGCGAGAGAGAGAGAGAGAGAGTCAGGCGAGAGAGAGAGAGAGAGAGAGAGAGAGAGAGAGTCAGGCGAGAGAGAGAGAGAGAGAGAGAGTCAGGCGAGAGAGAGAGAGAGAGAGAGAGAGAGAGAGAGAGTCAGGCGAGAGAGAGAGAGAGTCAGGCGAGAGAGAGAGAGAGTCAGGCGAGAGAGAGAGAGAGAGAGTCAGGCGAGAGAGAGAGAGAGAGTCAGGCGATAGAGAGAGAGAGAGAGAGTCAGGCGAGAGAGAGTCAGGCGATAGAGAGAGAGAGAGAGAGTCAGGCGAGAGAGAGTCAGGCGATAGAGAGAGAGAGTCAGGCGAGAGAGAGTCAGGCGAGAGAGAGTCAGGCGAGAGAGAGTCAGGCGAGAGAGAGAGAGAGAGAGTCAGGCGATAGAGAGAGAGAGAGTCAGGCGATAGAGAGAGAGAGAGAGTCAGGCGAGAGAGAGAGAGAGAGAGAGAGTCAGGCGAGAGAGAGAGAGAGAGAGAGTCAGGCGAGAGAGAGAGAGAGAGAGAGTCAGGCGAGAGAGAGAGAGAGAGAGTCAGGCGCGAGAGAGAGAGAGAGAGAGAGAGAGTCAGGCGCGAGAGAGAGAGAGAGAGAGAGAGAGTCAGGCGCGAGAGAGAGAGAGAGAGAGAGAGTCAGGCGCGAGAGAGAGAGAGAGAGAGAGTCAGGCGCGAGAGAGAGAGAGAGAGAGTCAGGCGCGAGAGAGAGAGAGAGAGAGAGAGTCAGGCGCGAGAGAGAGAGAGAGAGAGAGAGTCAGGCGCGAGAGAGAGAGAGAGAGAGAGAGTCAGGCGAGAGAGAGAGAGAGAGAGAGAGAGAGAGAGAGTCAGGCGAGAGAGAGAGAGAGAGAGAGTCAGGCGAGAGAGAGAGAGAGAGAGAGTCAGGCGAGAGAGAGAGAGAGAGAGAGTCAGGCGAGAGAGAGAGAGAGAGAGAGTCAGGCGAGAGAGAGAGAGAGAGAGAGAGAGAGAGAGAGAGAGAGAGAGAGAGAGTCAGGCGAGAGAGAGAGAGAGAGAGAGTCAGGCGAGAGAGAGAGAGAGAGAGAGAGAGAGAGAGAGAGAGTCAGGCGAGAGAGAGAGAGAGTCAGGCGAGAGAGAGAGAGAGTCAGGCGAGAGAGAGAGAGAGAGAGAGAGAGAGAGAGTCAGGCGAGAGAGAGAGAGAGAGAGTCAGGCGAGAGAGAGAGAGAGAGAGAGAGAGAGAGTCAGGCGAGAGAGAGAGAGAGAGAGAGAGAGAGTCAGGCGAGAGAGAGAGAGAGAGAGAGAGTCAGGCGAGAGAGAGAGAGAGAGAGAGAGAGAGAGAGAGAGAGAGAGTCAGGCGAGAGAGAGAGAGAGTCAGGCGAGAGAGAGAGAGAGTCAGGCGAGAGAGAGAGAGAGAGAGTCAGGCGAGAGAGAGAGAGAGAGAGTCAGGCGAGAGAGAGAGAGAGAGTCAGGCGATAGAGAGAGAGAGAGAGAGTCAGGCGAGAGAGAGTCAGGCGATAGAGAGAGAGAGAGAGAGTCAGGCGAGAGAGAGTCAGGCGATAGAGAGAGAGAGAGAGAGTCAGGCGAGAGAGAGTCAGGCGATAGAGAGAGAGAGTCAGGCGAGAGAGAGTCAGGCGAGAGAGAGTCAGGCGATAGAGAGAGAGAGAGAGTCAGGCGATAGAGAGAGAGAGAGTCAGGCGATAGAGAGAGAGAGAGAGTCAGGCGAGAGAGAGAGAGAGAGAGAGTCAGGCGAGAGAGAGAGAGAGAGAGAGAGAGTCAGGCGAGAGAGAGAGAGAGAGAGAGAGAGAGTCAGGCGAGAGAGAGAGAGAGAGAGTCAGGCGAGAGAGAGAGAGAGTCAGGCGAGAGAGAGAGAGAGTCAGGCGAGAGAGAGAGAGAGAGAGAGAGTCAGGCGAGAGAGAGAGAGAGTCAGGCGAGAGAGAGAGAGAGAGAGAGTCAGGCGAGAGAGAGAGAGAGAGAGTCAGGCGAGAGAGAGAGAGAGAGAGAGTCAGGCGAGAGAGAGTCAGGCGAGAGAGAGAGAGAGAGAGAGTCAGGCGAGAGAGAGAGAGAGAGAGAGTCAGGCGAGAGAGAGTCAGGCGATAGAGAGTCAGGCGAGAGAGAGTCAGGCGAGAGAGAGAGAGAGAGAGAGTCAGGCGATAGAGAGAGAGAGTCAGGCGAGAGAGAGTCAGGCGAGAGAGAGTCAGGCGATAGAGAGAGAGAGAGTCAGGCGATAGAGAGAGAGAGAGTCAGGCGATAGAGAGAGAGAGAGAGAGTCAGGCGAGAGAGAGAGAGAGAGAGAGTCAGGCGAGAGAGAGAGAGAGAGAGAGAGAGTCAGGCGAGAGAGAGAGAGAGAGAGTCAGGCGAGAGAGAGAGAGAGTCAGGCGAGAGAGAGAGAGAGTCAGGCGAGAGAGAGAGAGAGAGAGAGTCAGGCGAGAGAGAGTCAGGCGAGAGAGAGTCAGGCGATAGAGAGAGAGAGAGAGTCAGGCGATAGAGAGAGAGAGAGTCAGGCGATAGAGAGAGAGAGAGAGTCAGGCGAGAGAGAGAGAGAGAGAGAGTCAGGCGAGAGAGAGAGAGAGAGAGAGAGAGTCAGGCGAGAGAGAGAGAGAGAGAGAGAGAGTCAGGCGAGAGAGAGAGAGAGAGAGTCAGGCGAGAGAGAGAGAGAGTCAGGCGAGAGAGAGAGAGAGTCAGGCGAGAGAGAGAGAGAGAGAGAGTCAGGCGAGAGAGAGAGAGAGTCAGGCGAGAGAGAGAGAGAGAGAGAGTCAGGCGAGAGAGAGAGAGAGAGAGTCAGGCGAGAGAGAGAGAGAGAGAGTCAGGCGAGAGAGAGTCAGGCGAGAGAGAGAGAGAGAGAGAGTCAGGCGAGAGAGAGAGAGAGAGAGTCAGGCGAGAGAGAGTCAGGCGATAGAGAGTCAGGCGAGAGAGAGTCAGGCGAGAGAGAGAGAGAGAGAGAGTCAGGCGATAGAGAGAGAGAGTCAGGCGAGAGAGAGTCAGGCGAGAGAGAGTCAGGCGATAGAGAGAGAGAGAGTCAGGCGATAGAGAGAGAGAGAGTCAGGCGATAGAGAGAGAGAGAGAGAGTCAGGCGAGAGAGAGAGAGAGAGAGAGTCAGGCGAGAGAGAGAGAGAGAGAGAGAGAGTCAGGCGAGAGAGAGAGAGAGAGAGTCAGGCGAGAGAGAGAGAGAGTCAGGCGAGAGAGAGAGAGAGTCAGGCGAGAGAGAGAGAGAGAGAGAGTCAGGCGAGAGAGAGAGAGAGAGAGAGTCAGGCGAGAGAGAGAGAGAGAGTCAGGCGAGAGAGAGAGAGAGAGAGAGAGAGAGTCAGGCGAGAGAGAGAGAGAGAGTCAGGCGAGAGAGAGAGAGAGAGAGAGTCAGGCGAGAGAGAGAGAGAGTCAGGCGAGAGAGAGAGAGAGTCAGGCGAGAGAGAGAGAGAGTCAGGCGAGAGAGAGAGAGAGAGAGTCAGGCGAGAGAGAGAGAGAGAGAGAGAGAGAGAGAGAGAGAGTCAGGCGAGAGAGAGTCGAGAGAGAGTCAGGCGAGAGAGAGTCAGGCGAGAGAGAGTCAGGCGAGAGAGAGTCAGGCGAGAGAGAGTCAGGCGAGAGAGAGAGAGAGAGAGAGAGAGTCAGGCGAGAGAGAGAGAGAGAGAGTCAGGCGAGAGAGAGAGAGAGTCAGGCGAGAGAGAGAGAGAGAGAGAGTCAGGCGAGAGAGAGAGAGAGTCAGGCGAGAGAGAGAGAGAGTCAGGCGAGAGAGAGAGAGAGAGAGAGTCAGGCGAGAGAGAGAGAGAGTCAGGCGAGAGAGAGAGAGAGAGAGAGTCAGGCGAGAGAGAGAGAGAGAGAGTCAGGCGAGAGAGAGAGAGAGAGAGAGAGAGAGAGAGTCAGGCGAGAGAGAGAGAGAGAGTCAGGCGAGAGAGAGAGAGAGAGAGTCAGGCGAGAGAGAGAGAGAGAGAGAGTCAGGCGAGAGAGAGTCAGGCGATAGAGAGAGAGAGAGAGAGTCAGGCGAGAGAGAGAGAGAGTCAGGCGAGAGAGAGAGAGAGAGAGTCAGGCGAGAGAGAGAGAGAGAGAGTCAGGCGAGAGAGAGAGAGAGAGAGAGTCAGGCGAGAGAGAGAGAGAGAGTCAGGCGAGAGAGAGAGAGAGAGTCAGGCGAGAGAGAGAGAGAGAGTCAGGCGAGAGAGAGAGAGAGAGTCAGGCGAGAGAGAGAGAGAGAGGTCAGGCGAGAGAGAGAGAGAGAGTCAGGCGAGAGAGAGAGAGAGAGAGAGAGTCAGGCGAGAGAGAGAGAGAGAGAGTCAGGCGAGAGAGAGAGAGAGAGTCAGGCGAGAGAGAGAGAGAGAGTCAGGCGAGAGAGAGAGAGAGAGTCAGGCGAGAGAGAGAGAGAGAGAGAGAGTCAGGCGAGAGAGAGAGAGAGAGAGAGAGTCAGGCGAGAGAGAGAGAGAGAGAGTCAGGCGAGAGAGAGAGAGAGTCAGGCGAGAGAGAGAGAGAGAGAGAGAGAGAGAGAGAGAGAGAGAGAGTCAGGCGATAGAGAGAGAGAGAGAGAGTCAGGCGATAGAGAGAGAGAGAGAGAGTCAGGCGAGAGAGAGTCAGGCGATAGAGAGAGAGAGAGAGAGTCAGGCGAGAGAGAGTCAGGCGATAGAGAGAGAGAGTCAGGCGAGAGAGAGTCAGGCGAGAGAGAGTCAGGCGAGAGAGAGTCAGGCGAGAGAGAGAGAGAGAGTCAGGCGATAGAGAGAGAGAGAGAGTCAGGCGATAGAGAGAGAGAGAGAGAGTCAGGCGAGAGAGAGAGAGAGAGAGAGTCAGGCGAGAGAGAGAGAGAGAGAGAGAGAGTCAGGCGAGAGAGAGAGAGAGAGAGTCAGGCGAGAGAGAGAGAGAGAGAGTCAGGCGAGAGAGAGAGAGAGAGAGAGTCAGGCGAGAGAGAGAGAGAGAGAGAGTCAGGCGAGAGAGAGAGAGAGAGTCAGGCGATAGAGAGAGAGAGAGAGTCAGGCGATAGAGAGAGAGAGAGAGAGTCAGGCGATAGAGAGAGAGAGAGAGAGTCAGGCGAGAGAGAGAGAGAGAGAGAGAGAGTCAGGCGAGAGAGAGAGAGAGAGAGTCAGGCGAGAGAGAGAGAGAGAGAGTCAGGCGAGAGAGAGAGAGAGAGAGAGTCAGGCGAGAGAGAGAGAGAGAGAGAGTCAGGCGAGAGAGAGAGAGAGAGAGACAGGCGAGAGAGAGAGAGAGAGAGAGTCAGGCGAGAGAGAGAGAGAGAGAGTCAGGCGAGAGAGAGAGAGAGAGAGTCAGGCGAGAGAGAGAGAGAGAGTCAGGCGAGAGAGAGAGAGAGAGTCAGGCGAGAGAGAGAGAGACAGGCGAGAGAGAGAGAGAGAGAGTCAGGCGAGAGAGAGAGAGAGAGAGTCAGGCGAGAGAGAGTCAGGCGATAGAGAGAGAGAGAGAGAGTCAGGCGAGAGAGAGAGAGAGTCAGGCGAGAGAGAGAGAGAGTCAGGCGAGAGAGAGAGAGAGAGAGAGAGTCAGGCGAGAGAGAGAGAGAGAGAGTCAGGCGAGAGAGAGAGAGAGAGAGTCAGGCGAGAGAGAGAGAGAGTCAGGCGAGAGAGAGAGAGAGAGAGAGAGAGAGAGTCAGGCGAGAGAGAGAGAGAGAGAGAGTCAGGCGAGAGAGAGAGAGAGAGAGAGTCAGGCGAGAGAGAGAGAGAGAGAGAGAGAGAGAGAGAGAGAGTCAGGCGAGAGAGAGAGAGAGAGAGAGAGAGAGAGAGAGTCAGGCGAGAGAGAGAGAGAGAGAGAGAGAGAGTCAGGCGAGAGAGAGAGAGAGAGAGAGAGAGAGTCAGGCGAGAGAGAGAGAGAGAGAGAGAGAGAGTCAGGCGAGAGAGAGAGAGAGAGAGAGAGAGAGTCAGGCGAGAGAGAGAGAGAGAGAGAGAGAGAGAGAGTCAGGCGAGAGAGAGAGAGAGAGAGAGAGAGAGAGAGTCAGGCGAGAGAGAGAGAGAGAGAGAGAGTCAGGCGAGAGAGAGAGAGAGAGAGAGAGAGTCAGGCGAGAGAGAGAGAGAGAGAGAGAGAGAGAGTCAGGCGAGAGAGAGAGAGAGAGAGAGAGTCAGGCGAGAGAGAGAGAGAGAGAGAGAGAGTCAGGCGAGAGAGAGAGAGAGAGAGAGAGAGTCAGGCGAGAGAGAGAGAGAGAGAGAGAGAGAGTCAGGCGAGAGAGAGAGAGAGAGAGAGTCAGGCGAGAGAGAGAGAGAGTCAGGCGAGAGAGAGAGAGAGAGAGAGTCAGGCGAGAGAGAGAGAGAGAGAGAGAGTCAGGCGAGAGAGAGAGAGAGAGAGAGAGTGTCAGGCGAGAGAGAGAGAGAGAGTCAGGCGAGAGAGAGAGAGAGTCAGGCGAGAGAGAGAGAGAGAGAGAGTCAGGCGAGAGAGAGAGAGAGAGAGAGTCAGGCGAGAGAGAGAGAGAGAGAGAGAGTGTCAGGCGAGAGAGAGAGAGAGAGTCAGGCGAGAGAGAGAGAGAGAGAGAGAGAGTGTCAGGCGAGAGAGAGAGTCAGGCGAGAGAGAGAGAGAGAGAGAGAGAGAGTGTCAGGCGAGAGAGAGAGAGAGAGAGAGAGAGAGAGAGAGAGAGAGTCAGGCGAGAGAGAGAGAGAGAGAGAGAGAGAGAGAGAGAGAGTGTCAGGCGAGAGAGAGAGAGAGAGAGAGAGAGAGTGTCAGGCGAGAGAGAGAGAGAGAGAGAGAGAGAGAGAGAGAGAGAGAGAGAGAGTGTCAGGCGAGAGAGAGAGAGAGAGAGAGAGAGAGAGAGAGAGAGAGAGAGAGAGAGAGAGAGTGTCAGGCGAGAGAGAGAGAGAGAGAGAGAGAGAGAGAGAGAGAGTGTCAGGCGAGAGAGAGAGAGAGTCAGGCGAGAGAGAGAGAGAGAGAGTCGGGCGAGAGTCAATTGGTGAGTCAGTGAAGTCCCCGCCCCCTGCTCGTTATGAAGATAATGTCGTTACCGTAGTCCTTGGCCTCTTTGCGGCGGATGAGCATGGGGTAGTGGTGGGTGGAGCAGATGATGGTGGCTAAAGGCAGAGCCGTGTACGGGACTCCACACACACAGTCAAACTTCACTCCGGTTTCCACAGCTCGCTGATGGAGCAGCGCCGACACCTGGACAACAAATATTTCAAATCATAACATCAGACAAATGTCTAATCTTGGAAATTCCCCTGTATATATCCGATCTCAGTGAGAATCTGATGATTAAAGGGTGTTAATGTCAACCAAAATCTGAAATAAATCAAGACTAGGGGAACTGTGGCTCAGAGGCTGAGGTGTTTGTGTTTAGAGAGGGAATTTGTATTCGGTTCATTACCACCACTGAGTGTTTACATTTCAGGAAGTACTGACCTCAGGACTACTAAGGCCAGTGAGCAGGTCAAAGATCAAGGGGCAGGTATGGGGTCAGGAAGTTAATCAGGTCAAGAGGGTTCAATAAATACACACTTACGTAAGCATTTCCAACAAAAGCATCATCTTAAAAATGTAATTTTTGTAATTAAAAAAACAAGGCATGAAATAGAAAACAAAAGTAAATAAAATAAGAGCGAACTATGTGAACAGAAAATAAAACTAAATAGGTTTTTCACATAAACTCCAGATAATAAATCATCTTCTCACCTGGTTCATTAAATCCGGATAAGCCACAATGACGCGCAGGTCGAAGTAAATCGGGGAGTTCAGGCCGCTCTTCAGCTTAAACGTGCCGAACTTCACCGCCTGGACATCCTGCAGCTTTAAAACTAAACTCTCCACAGCGGCGGCGGCCATCACTGCTGCACACGTGCAAAACTCGCGCGATGGCAACTGAGTGTAGAATTCATTTCCGGTGTGGCGTCGTAATTTACACACACCGCAATCCTGCATCCCAGAGCTTCCGGTATGACAAACGTGTAGGTAGCTATTTATGTGCCTGATATTTCTGGTGGCTGTGTGAAAGTAAAACAATAACAACAACAAACAAACAAACAAATAAATATATATCTATATAAACAAATAAAACGCTTAATATTAGTTAACATGTTAACACCTAGCTTCATAATATATTATTATAATTTATAATAGCGACCTACATGACCAAAATATTTTGCTAGCGAAGCGTTTAAAAGCGTTTCATTTTAAATATTGCACGTTAGTTTACTTAAAATAATTTAAATGGTTACAGGCATATTTTAATAGTTATTTAGCATACTCTAAATTAGCGTAGCTTAATAAAAGATAACTAGCAAATCGAAATAATTTCAAATCAGGCGGATATTATGGTCACCAAAGCAGGGTCCCTGGGTGCAGAACACGACAATGCGGAAGTAGGGCTGTGTTTCTGGGTTAAATTGTAAATAAAATAAACTTGACTTTGAAACTCTAATTCAGTTTAGTTTTAATTTAGTTTACGACTCAGTAATAAACTTTGTAATGTAATGGTTTTATTATTAGAAAATATTTATTACAAACTTTAATATGTCCGCCACCTTTAATTTGGAAATATTTATTAACCACACACACACACCTCTTATATCCCACTCTGAAATGGTCATACATTTATTTTATTTAGATTTTAACTTCTGTTTAACTTTATTACTCTTATATTTCATGTATTAATAATTGTTCTGCATTCTGTCTTCTGTTTCTCTATATCACTTTTAAAGCCTGTTCACACTAATAAGGATATATAATAATAATAATAATTTGTAATGACCTGATTTGATGTTTTAGCTGTCTAACCTTTCACCTTTGACTCTCTGGTTGTTAATGTGTGTGATAAACACTGCTGTACACACTGTAATCTTATCTGCACTCCCTCCTCCAATCTGAGAATAACACAGTCAGGTTAAAGATCAGCTGAAGTTGAGCGTCAGCACAAAGCAGAGATTATTTCCCTTTTCTCAGGTCGTGGTCCTGACTGTCCTCCTGCAGGCTCGGAGCTGTGATCATGAACAGACGTCTGCTGCTGGTGTCCAACTCCACTCTGTATGGAGGAGGATATCTCCAGCACTGTCAAAACAACATCTCTCAATTCTTCGGAAAGTAAGTGGTTTGACTCGGATCCCTCAGTGAGAGTTAAAACATTAATACATGATTAAACTTTCTGAATATAACGCTGCATTTCACTTGAGAAACACTCCTCAGTGTGGGGAGATCCTCAGAGCTCTGAATATTTATACTGTTTACTGCTCAGAGGACAAATATACTGTATATATCTGATCAAGAAGTTATTCCAGACTGTCTGTGGCACTGTGATAAGACTATACAGCTGTTTCACAGTGAAAAAGTTCTTACAGGAAATAAAAGTCTACATTTATCTCCCATGCAGAAACCTATATACATATATATATATATATATATATATATATATATATATATATATATATATATATATATATATATACAGTGTATGTTATCCATTATACATATCTCTCACATATATTCATGACTAATACTTGCAGATATTATATTTTTTATACTGAGTTTTTGTATTATAATTAATATTATTAATTATTACAATTATTTGTATTATGGGAAAAAAACTGTTAATCACGAGGTGTGGTAAATCAGCGTAGTTATTAAATTTAACAACATTACTGTGATTCGAATTATAGAGTAAAATAATCCCATTTCAGTTCAGTTGTGAGAGTTGGTGTGACGTAGAAATGGAATTAAACCTCAGGGGAAAGAAAGCTAAACCAGCTGTAAAAACTGTACATTGTGACGTTTTGTATTTTAGTATTAATAAAAATAATTACAGACATAATTCTGAATAAAAACAGACGAGTGAGCTATCAATTAGACAGACGTGTTGCTAATTGGATTGTTGTTAACAGGGTGTGTGTGTGTGTGTGTGTGTGTGTGTGTGTGTGTGTGTGTGTGTGTGTGTTAATTATAGTCTGAAGGTTGCATAAATGTTGTGTCCTGACAGTGCTGTGTGTCTCAGACAGGTGAAGAGAGTCCTGTTCGTCCCGTACGCTTTACACGACCAAGATGCGTACACCAAGACGGCCAGGGACAAGCTGAAGAGTCTGGGTTCGAATCCTCTCTTGTGCTTTTACATCACTGTTTAATCATTTATCAGTCTGATTCTCTTCCATATATGACGTGTGTGTGTGTGCGTGCAGGTTATGAAGTGGACAGTGTTCACGAGGCTGCAGACCCCGTCGAGGCCGTGCGTAAAGCCGAGGCCATATTCATCGGTGAGTCACATGATACGCATTCAACATTCAATCCCATTTCCCCTGATAAAGCACACTTAATGTGTGTATGTGTGTGTGTGTGTGTGTGTGTGTGTGTGTGTGTGTGTGTGTGTGTGAGGTGGAGGAAACACGTTCCGTCTGCTCAAAGCCCTCTACGATGACAACCTGGTGACTGAAATTAAAAAAAGAGTGCTTCAGGTAAACACTGTAAACTGTAAATTAGTGTGTGTGTGTGTGTGTGTGTGTGTGTGTGTGTGTGTGTGTGTGTGTGTGTGTATATATATATATGTTGTTGTTGTATATCAGGCTGCGCAACACGGACTAAAATATACAACCATTATCATGATTGCAAGTTTGTCCCATTTTTTTTCTAATTAAATTGATTCAAAATAGTTTACTGAATTATGTGAGTTGAGTCTGAGTCACAATTCATTTGATTCATTCAGGGCTTCATTCAAATAAAGACACTGTTTGTTTGATTAATGCGATTCAATTAATTTATCCGATTCAGCAAATGTAAAATTTGATTAATCTTTTTTGCCTGACGATTCATGCAATTCATATGACATTAGATACATTGGTTCATGCAGTTCACATAAATCGTTTACATTTTTCTTATACGCACTTCATCTGAGTTATATAAAATGCGAATTAAGGTAACACGTGTACAATGCAATTAATTTGTCGTGTTTAACTCATCATTCATCTGATATAATATTCATTAGATTCATACAATTAGATTTGATATGAGTTTCATTCGATACACAAAATCACCTGATTCGTACGAGACGAAATTCATTTGACTCGTAAAATTTAATCCAAATATGTTTAATGCTGATTTATCTGACTCATGAGTCACGTGATTCATCTGACTTATTCAGAATGTGTTTCATTTGACTTGTTTGATTCATAATTCATCAGATTTATCAGAGATGGAATTTATTTTACTCATGTGATTCATCCAAATCAATGAATTGTATCTGTGTATCAATGTAATTGATCTGCTATACAGTTTATCTGATTCAAATTTGATGATACACTGCATTTGACTCATCTGGTACCTGAATCATTTGAGATGAATCTGATTCATTAGACATCTGATTTATGAAAACCATAAATATCGTGATAATGACACGCGGGATATTATTGTGCAGCCTTAGTTGTGTGCATGTCTTTCAGTGTGTTTTGGTGTCGTGTGTGTGTGTGTGTGTGTATATATATATATATATATATATATATATATATATATATATATATATATATACATATACACACACATACATATATACATACATATACATATATATATACATACATATACATATATACACATATACACATATATATATATATATACACATATACATATGGTCTACATGTGTGTGTTTATGACAGGATGGAGTTCCGTACATGGGTTCGAGCGCCGGCACGAACGTGGCCACAGTGAGCATTAACACAACTAACGACATGCCCATCGTTTACCCCCCCAGCTTCTCCGCCATCGGCCTCGTCCCATTCAACATCAACCCACACTACCTGGACACCGATCCTAACAGCAGGCACATGGGGGTCAGTTTGGCCACGGCCACTCCGGGAACACAACATATATGGCCACACCCACTAAGGGAACGCCGCATATATATACACAGCCACGCCCGCTCCGGGAACGCTGCATATATATACGGCCACGCCCGCTCCGGGAACACAGCATATACTGCCACAGCCGCTAAGGGAACGCCGCATATATATATATATATATATATATATATATATATATATATATATATATATATGGCCACGCCCGCTCCGGTAAAACCACATACATACATTATATATATATATAAATAAATACGACCACTCCAGGTAAGGGAACGCTGCATATGCATATTTTATATATACACGGCTGCTCACGGAATACTGTATATGCAGTATACATGTATATACACTGAATATATATATATATATGTGTGTGTGTGTGTGTGTGTGTGTTTATGGAATGTATAACACATGTACTGTGTGTGTGGTGTAGGAAACACGTGAGCAGAGAATTACTCAGTATCATGAGGAGCTGAACACACCATGTGTGCTGGTAAGTGTTCTCACACTCACGCACACACTCGCACACACTCACACACAGTAATACCATGACACTTGTATTCAGGGTCTGAGAGAAGGATCCATGCTGCTGGTGGAAGGAAACACAGTCACGTTACTTGGCACCACCAACGCTAGACTCTTCCAGAGGTAACACTTAACATTAGTACATTTAGACATTTAAACACTAACATCTCTATAAATACACAGATTTAGTCATTTTAATCCAAATCTCTTTATTTATTCCTTTTACTCCTTTTTTACATTAAAAACAGTGAAACTTGTGTTAAGGGTTTGTAATAAAAGGATTGAACACTAGTTACACCATAGATCTATAGAAACATACATTTTGTCATCTGCCTGTTGTAAATACACTGGAATTTGGTATTTTAACCCAAATCTATACTTTAATGTAGTCATTTTCATTCTATAGATCTGTAGAAACACTTCAATTTAGTTATTTTAACACCGTAATTCTATATAAACTGTCACTAAACGGAGGTCGATGCAGCTGCAGGGTTTTTCTTTGTTAAATAAAAATATCAAGAAAACAAGTCAATTTAACACCTAAACTCTGTATAAACACGTACATTTATTTATTCTAACACCAACATCTATATAAACATGAAAAACCTCTATAAACACTAGAATTTATTAGACGTTTCGGTGGAAAACACTAGTCAGTGTCAAATTTTAATCAGTTTTTAGAAAAACGGCTTTAATAACTTTTTTTTTTATTTAGATTGAATTTTTTTCTCACAGGGGGAAGGAGCCGAGTGAACACGTACCTGGAAGTGATTTGAGCTTTTTACTGACCGATGCACAGTAATGGATTAATGAGCAAATCAGGACAGGACAAAGAACACCATGGCACAGATTTATGAGAAATGCTGCCCACATATGTAATAAACTTTGTTCTATAAAGCTACTGTGTGAGTCTAAATACAAATTAGAACTGAAAATTGATTTAAAACTTAAAAGATTTGATGAAACATTTGATATGAGGATTTCCTCGTCTGTATTGTGGCTTTCACATGTACAGGTTCTGATTCAGAAGTAAAGGATTGTCTGAGCAGTGTGGGAACCGCTCCATTTTTCAGGAGTAGCCTTCGTGTGTAGCCTGCGTCATACTCCACCCGTTTTCAGAAGGCTAAACAAAGGGGTTTCGCTTTCGTACTGAGACACGCAGCATCTCTGCAACACGGCACCTGAGGTCACTGAAGCCACGCCTTCTGTCTTCAGGATCGAGGCGTGGTCTGTTAGAGAGAATAAATCCCTTTGGAGGAGAGTTTTGGGACCCCTTTAATCTAACATGTTAATAAACTGATGAATTAAAACCTCTTTATTGTCCGTTTAAACCACCTGAGAGATTCAGACTGATGAGAAAACACAGCTGAAGTTTAATCCATTATTTATTTATTTAATTAATTTTAGTCATGGAAGCGTTACAGAAATCACCTAAACCTCACTCTGAAATAAAATAAAAAAGGGAAAGATGAAATACTCGGTGAAAAACGTTAAGGAGTCGAGTTTTAATTACTGACATGACTTTTTATGCACAGACAAAAACCTGACGCAAATCCTGACAAGTTTAGACGATTCAGTTGTTTCGAGTGTAAATGTGACCCAATATGGGTAAATTCATCCGGCCGAGTGATCAAACAACAGTAACCATGGATACGATGTAGAACAGGACACTGTCTTGCATGGAGTGTAAAATAATTACAGTGTAAGCACTCGTTAACAAAATGAACATAAACCTGCACTGTAGGAGCTCGAATAGCCGACGTGAGCGCGAGTCTTTCCTCAGAGAATCATTCGCTAGTCAGCGTTCTCGCAAGAGATGCACAGTTTGTTATTTTAACGACGTTAGAATTCATTACAATAAGGAAGATCTGTTTTCTGTAGTAAAATATATTTAATTCTGTGATGTATTTTTTACTTAAAGAAGATTTGTGTTAGCTATGTAGAGGTCGTAAACAGAAAACGATAAACACGTTAGGGTACAGGATACCCACAATGCACTGCGACTATACTTCTGTGGGGAATAGTGAGTGTTTAAGTCTTCATTTATTTTGAAACAAAGTGTTTTTTAATAATTCATTAATTTTGTATGACTAATATGCGTCATGGAAAGACGTACAAATCTGTTTGTTTTGTAGAAAATGGTGCAAAAAAAAAGAAAGAAAAGGAAATAATGTTCCATAACAGTTTAAAAAATACACAATAATATAATATTCACCGTTCAAACCCCATTCTGGAGTAGGGTGCCTACGTAGACAGCATGTTTAGTGCAGAAGATTGAGGGTTCGTGTCAGAAAAGGCAACCCCGTTATTCACGTCACACTTTAGCATCATTTTATTTGTACGTCGGCCATTTTGACTTTTCATCTCACGTCCTTCCTCTGACATTTTAATGTTCTGCTCAACTTGTTGGAATTCTGAGCTTTGCAAAACTCTAACAAACGATGCTGATTATTAGCTGCTAACCAGTTTGTTTACGTTATTAGCGAGCGTTACCGTGACAACCGTTTGAGAAACAGTGGATATCTGTGCTACTGCTGAATGGTTTTCATCGCTTTGTGCAACAGTTACAACTGGCAGACTTTTTTTTTTATAAGCTGTGCAAACGTTTCAGAAAGAAGGGCTTCGTTGCTATGGTAACAGTCAGTGACTCCATGTGACATTTTCAAACTAACATGGTGGACACGGCTACTAGATAAAACGTTCACGATAATAATCGCTTCCGTAGACAGCCTCGTCATACACGGAATCGGTTCAGGAACTTTTGTTCACTTGCCATCACGACACGCTAACTAGCTTTAGTGCCTAGCGAGTTTAATCCCCTTAATCCCAGGCTACATCCTGCCCCAAAAACACTTCCACCCTGCGCGTGATTTAATACAGTACTCCGCTAATGCTAGTGATGATCGGAAATATCAAAGGACAGAAAGAACATAAAGCAAAATTACCGGTATCGGTGCATTAAAAAACACAGAAAAGAAACACAAATCATTACATCATCATCAGAAGGTTAGCTTTCCTTTACAACTGAATATTCTGTATTTATCTTTAATTCTCTATCCATTTTAATTCTCATTATTTATGTGACGCGTGAACTCTGTCGCTCTGTCAGAAATCTCAATCAGCATGTGTTAATGTTCAACATGTCAGTGCAGTAGAGGAAGGAAAGAGCCAGTAACTCACACATACACACTCACACACTCTCACATACACATACACACTCACACTCACTCTCACACACACAGAGTTTAGTGTGTGTCTATATCAGGTCTCAGTGCTCTTGTCTCCATTCTCCTGAGGCTGGAGCTGCTCCTTCTCTGTTCCGTCCTCCTGTGGGGGGCGTACTCGCTTAAAGAAGCCCAGCTGTAACACACCACACACACCATCAGCTAAACTAAATTTAACATTGCAGTCACAGTCCCTGCCCCTAAAGACACTGTAACCAATCAGCACACAGCCCCCGCCCCTAAAGACACTAACCAATCAGCACACAGCCCCCGGCCCTAAAGACACTCTAACCAATCAGCACACAGCCCCCGGCCCTAAAGACACTCTAACCCATCAGCACACAGTCCCCGCCCCTAAAGACACTCTAACCAATCAGCACACAGTCCCCGCCCCTAAAGACACTCTAACCAATCAGCACACAGTCCCCGCCCCTAAAGACACTCTAACCAATCAGCACACAGTCCCCGCTCCTAAAGACACTCTAACCAATCAGCACACAGCCCCGGCCCCTAAATACACTCTAACCAATCAGCACACAGTCCCCGCCCCTAAATACACTCTAACCAATCAGCACACAGCCCCCGCCCCTAAAGACACTGTAACCAATCAGCACACAGCCCCCGCCCCTAAAGACACTAACCAATCAGCACACAGCCCCCGCCCCTGAAGACACTAGTTAGTGTAGTGAGTTGCTCACCTTGTACATGATGAAGATTAGCAGTGCTAGCAGCAGCAGACCGGCTAATACAGCTACCACCACCACCCAGATGGGGGCAGGCTGGGTCAGCTCAGAGTTCACCCACACCACGCTGAGGCTCGCCTACACACGCACGCACCAAAAGACAAACTTTGGTAACATTCACTACAGCGTTGATTACTAATGGTTTGCTACTACTGAACATCTACACTTTATTGTAGAAGATGTTAGCATTTAGTTAGCTGGTATGCTAACTTAGTCACCTAACTGCTGTGGACTCTGATGTTACCATGACACCCACCATCCGTTCATACTAGTTTGAGCTAGTAATTAATTAATGAAGAGCTATAATTAGCACTTGTTCATAGCTGTTGTGTGTGTTCACTGTTCATGTAAATACAGACACGCCCACGATTAACCATATATGGTATGTAAAAGTCTTGCTCTACATAAAAACTACTGTAGTCTCAAGTTTGTGAGTGGGCGTGGCCTATTTGCTGATAAACCACTCAGAGCTCACTGCTATAAAAGAAAATTGGCCGGTCCACCGTTTCTGAAAATCACGGTGACCCTGAGCGTTTATTAGCATAATTAGCATATTATTGTTCAGCCATGGGGCCTATTTCAGAAAATCCCAAACTCACAGACGTGCTGTTAACTGGCAGCTCAAAATCCAGGTTTTTGTACGGCATCTCAATGACGCTGAAGGCAGCTGACGACTTCACCACGTACGAGTGGTTCTGAACATCGGCCTGGGAACAAACACACCGCACACACTCCGTTACGTTATCATGCCACTGCTTTTACAATTACCAGAAAAATACATATAAATAAGGTGTAAAGAGACCTGCAGGAAGGTGGACACCGCCAGTCTGGAGTAGATGTAGAGGATTGCACTCTGACCTCGCTCCAAGCGGCCAACCTGACACTTAATCTTCAAGCACTGAGCCTTCTCACAGTCCTGTAGAGTCCCCAGAAAAAGACTCAGATACATCTCATATTCCAGCAAAAAGAAGACTGTTACGGAACAAATCAACAATACTGAAGATTCCAGGAGCTGCACCTCAAACTGGGTTCAAGTTCCTAAACTGCTACTTCAATTCAACGCAGTTTTATCTGTATAGCGCTTTCAACAATGAACACGGTCACGAAGCAGCTTCACAGAAATCCAGATATAAATTGTACATTTCTAATTTTATCCCTAATGAGCAGCAGGAGGAAGAAACCTTGAGAGGAACCAGACTCAAAAGGGAACCCGTCCTCATCTGGGTGACACCGGATAGTGCGATTATAAATAAATACACCCCTTCTATAAATGTGCTAATACTACATGATCAAATAGTTTTAATTTTGTAAACAGGAACCTGAGTATGAGAATCATTATAGTTTTTTAAACCGATCATATCAAACTGAAGTAATATCAGGCGACATGGAGGGGATCCACATCTGATGCATGCAGACTCTCCACTGGTGTCCCTCAAGGCTCAGTACTTGGTCCTCTTCTGTTCCTCTTCGGTGCAGCTGCTCGACTTGTTTTCAACTTTCCTACGTTCTCCCACACCACCCTACTGCTACACTCAAGTACTCGAGTTTTTATACTATATTACATTAATGTAAATCTAAGTTCTAATTGTTCAATCATGGAGATTGGAGTGCAAACTGTTCTTAAATCAAGTCAAAGTACATAACTCTGATGATGTACTGGGTAACAGAACTGAAAGAGTGCACACACACAGTCACTATAGAAGTTCTAAGCATTGGCTTAGATTATATTATTAGAACTTGAAACTTGGAACGGATTTGGATAACAGTTTACGGACTTGAACCCGATTTGAGTAACAGCATGATTTGAGCTGACTGGCTGTTGGTTGATGACATCATCAGTAGCCGTGATGTGCTCGGTGATGGCCGTACCAGCGTAAGCATGTCTTCCTCAGCCCTCTGGTCCTGCAGGTCTCGCCGGTGAACGTGGCTCCGTGCACGCCCCTCGGTCCGGTCGCCCCCGGAAATGGTCGTGTTCTTATTCCAGTACATGGGGTTCTAAAATAGACAGGCCACGCCCACTGATTATTACATTCCTACAGGAGCTCATCCTGGTGCGTTAGCTCTGCGTATATAATAATATTACTAATAGACACAGCTAGCTACAACTCCAAACTGGTCAGTAATGCGTGTGTGTTCAGTGAGATGTACCGTGACGTTGAGGGGGTTGATCTCGATGTCGGTGCTGCAGTTCATGGCTCCATCCACCTCGTACTTGGTGATGTAGAGCAGAGAGCCGTTGTTGTAGCGATACGGCCACTCCACGTCCAGCATGGCCTTCGAGAACGCACTCGGACCTTTATTCCTCAACTGCAGCGCAGAACCAGAGAACCACACACACACAGAGTTTACTCTGACAGTGTAGTTTATAGCTACACCCCACTGACAATAAAACCACACTTGGGTTAAATGCATGTTTCACAGAATGACCATCACAAATATTCAGGATGTAAAAAGTTCCTGTGCTTCCCTAAAGGTTTCTTGGACTCTTATCAGTGATTCCCGACACCATCTTCAATAGTCCCAAACCTAACCGAGTTTCTGAAATGTTTAATAGTCCCTTATAAAGATTTGTGAAAGTGTTGCTAAAATACTTGTTTCTCCGAAAAAAAAACAACTGAAAATTCATGAAAGAGTTCCTGGAATAGTTCCTAACCTGCTCCTGTTAAGAGTTCCAAAAAATTTCATGAGCTCATGAAGAAATGTTAGAAGGTTTAGTAGATACATAGTAAGAAAATATTACTGAAATAGTTTCGAAGTTCTAGGAATCCCAACCCTGTAAATGTTCCCGAAAAATGTGCTGGGTTTTTAGCAAAAGTTACACAGCTACAGAAAACACTTTCTGAAATAGTTCCTGAAAAAAAAGAAAAAAAACCCATGAGTTTCTGAA